>NW_015090839.1:11119315-11174134 GCF_001431845.1 Calidris pugnax | reverse complement strand
GGTGGCGGCGACGACGACGACGACGGCGACGACGACGACGGTGGGGAGGGCGTGTGTGGAGGCCGGCTCCCGCCCCGGGAGGGTCCCCGCCGTGATGCGGCGTCACCTGGGTTACACGCTGCGCCTCATAGGCCCGCGGCTGCGGGGGAGGACGGCGGAGATCAGCCCGGGGAGGCTGCGGGATAGCGGGGACGTTGTCCCCGTCGAGGCTGGCCGCGGCACGGCGACACCAGGCCGGTGCGGACGGGGCCCTTCCTCCCGGCCACCGCCGCTCCGCGCCGGGAGCCTTGGACGCGCCAGGCTGCATCGCGCAGGCTTGTAGGAAAAAAAAAATAATAAATATATTAATAAAGCTATTATTTTTGTACTGTGACAGCCGGGCTAGCTGGAGCTATATGACACAGAGTGGCTTTTCTTATGTAAATATTTAGTGGAAAATTCAAACGTGTTTCACTGAAGCGAAGGTTATTTCTGCTCGCAAATCTCCAATTATTCAAGCTGAAGCTTAAAATATTGTAAGGTGCAGGGGGGCGGGGGTGGGCGGGCACCGGGGGATTGTCTGCTTTTATAAGCATTTTTACTCAGCTCTTTGCTATTTAATTGACTCATTGCCTTGAAAAAAATTCTCCGATATAACCGTTACGGTAGTGGTCAGTACTAGAGCATCAATTCTGTACAAAATTTAGAAATGTGTGTTAATTGCATTAGGCCGTGCTCTGTTCTATATTTGTATTGATATGTATGTGTGCAGAATGGCTGCTGACTTGATTCCTCTTACTATGCAAGCTTAAAACCTGGCTGTTTGTGGATGAAATCCAATTTCCATTCTAAGCTCCCTGGGATATTCGGCCTTAGTTTTAGTAATCACTTGCCATTAATAGTGCCCCAAACAATTTTTAGTACTTAAAATACAGATTTCATGTATAATATATAATACAGCACATCACCTCTACTTATAAATTGTAAGCCAGATACATAATGCATTATAGCATATTAAAACATGGACACTTTAACATCTAAACAGGCTCCTGTCCAACAGAATTCACAAATTAAGAACTCGATCCAGTGCTGTACATAGGAAACTTTCAATGACTTCTTTGGGAATTGTGTCCCAGGAATGTGATATCTAGCCTCCTCACAGGCAGATGAAATAGATGCGGCAGATTCGGTAACAATTTGATAGCATATATGGTCAGAAAAATGATTGTATAAAAGTGGGACTTTCTTACTCATCATATACCCTTTGTATCTAAGATACTCTGACTCATAATTGCTTAGTTTACTGACTGAAATAAAATTTTAGGCTTCTGTTACCTTGGCAGTTGCTGACACAATTACGGTACAGCAAGCTGGGAACTGGTTTCAGCTCTTCCATTTTCTTTACTAAGTTCCAGTTGAAGAATTTTAATTAGCATTTGAGCCAGAAAGAGCACAGCATGACTTGAAAATCTCAGGTCCAGTTTGTAGGGTCATCAGTCCTAAGGAGCCTCTTTTTATTTGTAAACTGAGCAAATGAATTCTAGAAAATTTTGAAGGCAAAAATAAAAAACCCCACAATGTTCGACTGAAGCCATCTTGAGTCAATTTCCACAGTGGAACTGGATAAATTATAACACTGCTCCCTTTATCTCACTGAGTACGTCCCATTCATCTGTAGTAACATTGAATCAAACAATTCTCTTGTTTCAAGACCACATCTGTTTTACTGTGCCCCCCGTACCAATTTTAATTATGTGGCAGATCTGATTGGATTCAGCACCTGCAAGTCTTCCCTTTGGGAGCGCCAATTAGCTTATAAAACATTTACTTGATTTCATTCTTTAAACAAAAGTATTGTTTCATCCTAACAACAGGAATATTAAAGTGTGGAATAAAAAAGGGTTCTAACGTGATAAGCAGCATGTATGTTGTTTGCGTATCTGTCTTCCATAAGCTTAGAGGAAAAAGTGGTAATCCTGAAACCTAATTTCCTCAGACTCAGCAGATGTCTGTCCTGCATTAGGCTGTTTCTTTACCAACAGCTGTTTCACAAGTGCCTCCCCTTGTCTCTACAGAATGCCTTTTGTTTAATAATTTCCCGATATGTTATCTCCCAATCCCACTAAGACAAGCATTTTCAACTTTTCTGGTACGTATAAGTAGGATTTTTATAGTTTAATAGACAGGTTCATCTTTGAAGAATTTAGCTAAAACTATATAACTAGTCTTTCAGTTTCTTACTAGCAGTTCTACTTAACTAAGAAAATAGCTGCGTATAATAAACATTTCAGCAATTACTGTCTTAATATTAATAAATATATTAATACATATATGCTTCAGAATGTGCTTATTTTTCCTTATTTCTGCTTTGAGCAGTGATAATTGAGGTCTAGGGGGGCGTATAGCATGAAGTGCAGCCCTCTAGTGGTAGAGGTCATGGGGAGTTTAACGCAAGCTGTGTTTTTGTCATGGGTGGGGGACAATGACATAGCTTTTAGCAAAATGCAAGCAACCTGGGACCCTTCCCTGCCATATATCAGCCTTCTGCATTGTTCATGGTCTGAAGCACGAGTGAAAATAGTTGTGGAGGCCTGCTGCTTGTTCCCACTCTGTCCTGATTCTGATGGAGATAGGGCCAATGGAAAAATAAAAAAAGTCTGTATCAGCAGAGTTTTCCTCTTTTTCCGAATTTGTAATCTGTTGCTCAGTTTTTCTTTTTCAGCCTGCTGTAGACCGGCTTATCTAACCAGAGGTTGTTCAAGCTGTTGTGGGATCTTGATCCCTTTTCTGTTTCTTTCAGTCATGTCCTACCAGCTAATGTATTCTATAACTTCAGCAACAGTCAGTTCAGTGATAGCATGGAATCCAAATTCAATTTGCCAGCCTTATTTCTAAAAAAGCTATTGGCTGGTGGAGGTGTGGATGGTAGTGTTCAAACTAATCTCTCCCACAGATATGAGAGCTGGGCTTAGAAGTGAAAGGGGTTAGGAAGAGACATAAACCAAAGCAATTAAGCATGTATTTTAACAAATAGAAATCTGAAGAATAACTGAGATTAAGTTCTAGTAAACATCACCTCATCTGATAACATCCACTTTGTGGAGCAAGACTCAACCTCCTGTTTCTTGTAGAGGTGATGGATATTTCTCCTCTGGCTAACAGAATGAACAGTTTGTTTTTCCTGTTACGGGAAATATGACAGAGCCTAATAATCATTAGATGAAAAACAATACCTCTTAAATATCCTGGCTAGGTAAAAGAAAACAGATACAGCTTTTGTCCAACATGATGCCACTGCTAGTGGCAGTTTTTCATTACTGACCGTTTGCTGTGATTCCTGGTAAGCTTTAGCTCCACTAAAATTACAGTTAGTGATGAACTCAGAAGTCTCTTTCAAGTTTTTAACTTCCACCTTCTGTTTATGAAACTTTTTCGTCCAATAATCTATCAGTTAAATTTATTTATTAAATTATCCAGTTGATGCAGAAGTTTTTCACCAGTAAAAAATATAAAGTTTCAGTGGAAGTTCTCCAAGACTGCAGCAACATTAAGCTAAGGAAAATCAAATCCAAGGTTTGGGAAAAAAAAAAAAAAAAGCTAAACATGTATTAGACAGAAAGTGACCTGTTTATGTTTTCCCATATTTATATTCCTTTTATTATCTGCACTTATATGCATTACCAAACTAAAAGCCAAGTGTTTTTTATTGCACTCTTCACAGATAAGAGCATGGACAACTGCTAAACCCATTCATGTTGTAGACCATTTACTATGTAGTATCTTTCTTTTTCCAGTAAACTGAGAATGGTAACTTAAAATTTGTAATAATTTGACTTACTATTTATCATAACATGAATATATTGGCCAAAACTCCCTTTCTAGTGGTGGAATGAGAGAGAATGTGTAGGAAATCAACATCCATTCCTGCTGTCTCAGCAGAAGGATCACCTGCCTGCTCCTATTCCCACAATATTCATCAAAATTTGCAAAGGGTTTTTTTGACTTTTCTTCAGGAATATAGAATTGAGTTGTTCCTAGTTCTTCATTCCTGAATCTGTAGATCAGATTTATAAGCTGTTCTTGTATTCTTTATATCTTGAGGTTACCTGAGGCCCTATCCGGATCTCGGTGTAAAAAACACAGTAGCCTCAGGACAATTTTCATCTCTCCCGAGGAACTGACTATGTGGATCAGGTCATGATCCATGAAACTCCAGTGGCTAGACACTTACCCCAAAAAGGCATCTCCATGGTGATATTTCTGAAAAGTAATTTAAAAGAACTTTTGTTTCTCAGAATGAAAGAATCAGAAAACTTGATTCTAATTACCTTCCAATAACAGTAGTGTTTCCTGGGGTTTTTTTGGGGGGTTTGTTCTTTTTTAAACAGGAAAACAGATAATTCAAGGTTTAAAACTGGTACAAACTAGGAGTAATGAAGCAATGATGTAATAGTATGTGAGAAACAGCAGGATCACCTTGTTTGTTTTATGTCAGTTTATGGTGTTATTGATTGGGTAACTGCTAGCACTGTCTTGTAAAAGAACATCAGTGAAGCATCTCTTCTACCAACTGATTTCAGCCAGCTATCACTCCAGATGCTTCAGGATGTATTGCTCTAACAGTACGGTGAACAGGGTATTTTTCAAGGCATCAGCATACTTGTTTCCAATCTCTGTTAATATAATTGTTCTAGCAGAATCACTATTTTATGTCTCATTTTACCCACCCACCAACAACTGTCTTACTTCTTTGAAATTTTGGCACTTTCAGAGAACTGAATATGAAAAAAAGAGACATTGACAGCAAAATTAGTTTCTTTGATTCTGTTGTCAAGACTGATCCCCTTCTTGTGAACTTAAAGACCTGGAACAATGCAATACCCTCTAAGTGGTTATAGGGACATCTCTGCTGGAGCTCAGTCATGCTCTGAAAGAGTCTAATATAGTTTTGGTTGTTCTCATAAATTAAAACTGGTTAAAACAGGTCATACTTTTAAATCTAATGTTACAATATATGAGCTTATTCACGATTTTTGAAGCTTGGAAGTTTGCTATAGTTCAGCTGACAAATGAGAGTTATTTTAGTGGAGAAGATCAGAAATCTTCCTGGCAAAAGAATAGAAAGGGGGCAAGTAAAGGTGTTGCACAAGGGACAAAGGAAAAACAAGAATGCAACAAGACAGAGGCACTGATTTTTCTGGGCTAACCATGATTTATTTTAAATTATCTAGCAAAATTTGAGTTGCTTTGCTCTTTTTGTTCACTGACAAAATGTATAGTTCTCGATATCATGAAAGAGAAATACATCCAAGTAAAATTATACTACTAAACGCTGCTGCTGTTAAACACCAACAAAGCCCACTTTTTTCCATTATAATTTGTAGTCAGTTTTCCAAATAATAAGCTATTTCAGCAAAAGTAATTTTTACAAATATAATACTGTTATAACAGTAGCTTTTTTGTTAATGGAAAGGTAATAAAAGTCATATCTCTAGTATTATTATCCCTTGTAGAAACCTAGAGATCTTTAAAATTATTTCTTAAAGTTTTACCATATAAAAATGCATATGCCGGTAGATTACAAATTAATTTTCAGCACAGCAAGATTTTAGACAATAGTTATTATCTTTAAGAGTACGTAGTTACATTGGGAACTTAGCTGATTCTTCCCTAGAGTTTAGCAAATGCCTCAGAGTTTGTTCTTCTTTGTTATTTTACTTCACCACCAAAAATTAATTATTCCAGTGCCTTATATTTCTACCCTCCTGAAATGAATTACTACAGAATACAAAATTCCTCAATTGGAAAGTCTCCTGGTGGGGGAGGGTAAATATATATAAAACTGTCAGGATAAATTGGCCAGAATGATTTGGCACACATCCTCAGAGTTTGACATGAAAACATGTATCTGTGTGTCAGCTGCACACAAAGGCTATCTGGCCACAGAAAAAGCATGAGGATTAGACATAATGCTGCCTCTTTGAGACAAAGGGTATTCCTTAGTGCAGCGAGGTTAAAAAAGACAGCTCATCAGTAGTACAAGTCTATCTAAATGATTTAGTTACCATTTTGACCCAGAAGGAAGTGGTGACATATTATTAATTAATTTTGGGGTTTATTCATCTAGTTATTTTGGTTCAGTGAAAGCAGCATTGGAAATGTGAAAAGATACCAAAATATGAGACCATTTTTACTTTAATCACTTATAAGATATAGAATCACTTTCTAATTTTAATGCTAGTTGCAAAATATAACTGATTTCGATTTACATTTCACTGAGACGTATCATGAAGTTGCTATGTATGTTTGTAAGTGGGTGCATGACTTTAAATTCAACCAAAGTGAATTGAACAACTCATATGTTCAAAATAAAGCATATGCTTGTCTACCTTGCTGAATTAATGCTTCATTTATTTTCAATTCAATGAGAGAGAGCGTCATTTCTTCAGTATTGGAGATTTAGGCCACCAAATCTCATCCAAGCATACAGTAAGTCTATGGGATTTTTTTCTACTGCAGCCCTGATGATCTTTCTGAATATGTGGACTTTTAAATATTTTTTTCAGACAAGTTACGAATTGCTTTAAATGTTTCACATACCTATATTATGTTTAGAAACTTTTTTTAAAACATTCAGATAGAAGATAGAACTCCGTGAACCTACTAGATGAAAATAGGGCTAGTGGCTTCATGGGGTCTTAAGTCATTCAGTACAAAATAATTAAAGGAAAAAATAATGGAGAAAGGAAGGAAACTATATAAAAGATATTAACATAAACTTCAAAGCATTCATGCAATGAGAGATTCTCTTCATATTCTAGTGATGGGCAATTTGAATTAATTTTGGATTGAAATATTTAGGGTTATGTAATAAGGATATAGAAAAACAACATTTAGGAATATATAATTTATCTTTTCTAATAAATTATATATAAAAAAATAACAGCTAGTATATAATTTGAAATTTGGCAGTTACAGAGTGAAAACTAAAAATATACTTTCCAATAATTAAAAATCACAAGTTAAGGTGAAAATTTTGTATGTTTATTTTCAACATTGCTTAAGTTGATAATAAACAGATACAAATATGATGTTACAGAAAGTTATAGTATATATATATTAAAAAAGCATGATTATGTGTCTTGTAAATTTTCTGTGCGGTATTTTGCTTCTAATATTTTAGCCAAGTAGGAAGACTTCTGTTGAAAACTTCTAAATATTTGTATTCTTCTAATTGTTCTTATTTTCACTTAGAGGTTTAAGCTATTTGCTCTGGAACAAAAAAAATCGTATGTAGAAACAGTAAAAATAAGATTCTGCAGAACTGAGTCATTGCAAGTGAGATGAATGCCCATGAAAAAGTACAAATCACAAGAAAAAGCAGAAACAGGATCATTGTGTGTATTAGCAACGATGCTTACAGATTCATCATGGCTCACAACAAAGGTATTTATAAGTGGACCTCCTGCCTCTGTTGCATGCTGTCATTGCTTTGGATTGACTGCTGTTAGATCCCTGTAATCCCGAGCCCTGGGATCTTGTCCTACATGTTTACCCCACTTGGTATGCCTGTTAGTAAGTATTTAAAATGGAAATGAACTCTAATCTTTGTATGTGTTTATAACAAAGGGTTTTAATCCCTTAAACCCCATATTTAACATATTGTGGTTTGTTTGTTTGTTTGTTTGTTTGTTTGTTTGTTTGTTTGTTTGTTTGTTTGTTTGTTTGTTTGTTTGTTTGTTTGTTTGTTTGTTTGTTTGTTTGTTTGTTTGTTTGTTTGTTTGTTTGTTTGTTTGTTTGTTTGTTTGTTTGTTTGTTTGTTTGTTTGTTTGTTTGTTTGTTTGTTTGTTTTTAAATAAAGTTTATAAAAAGCTGTGTTCAGTCTGATAGCCTATATTTGTCAGTTTAGCCAGTTAAGTTTGGTTAATGCCTGGTGTTTCTTAACTCAATAGTGTGTCGTGATAGTGATATTATGAAACACATTCATGGATGAGGAGAAGCAGAGTAACAATGGCCACCAGGCTGAAAATGACATCTTTGTGATAGAAAGTCTTGGCACCTTTGATATCTGTAATGCACTTGTAATATAGAAAATAGAAGAAAGAAATCATATTTTAGAAGACTGATGTGACAGATATAGAAATAATATATTGCTGACATTAAATTGTGAGGTTATGTTGTTGTGTAAATATCACATAGAGATTACAAAAAAGGTATTGTCCAATTAAGAATAAGTTCATTAAAACTACCATAGCCCATCCCACCTGAAAGCTCATTTTTGCCAACTGATTAAAAATAATGTACTGAAGCTAAAATTCCATCTCTTCCGTCTTTGCCTCTCCCATATTTTTTTGTATCAAATGATATCTGAAATAAACCACATTAAGGAGGTCTACCTAAGCAAAGGTAACAACAAGAAGAACTGACTATTTTAGCTAATAAAGTATCTAAAGCTTCATGGAGCTTTAGGCAATGCTCCTGGATGTCAATGCTTCCTGGATAATACACTACAAAGTAGAATTACAATATATTCATCTCATCTAGGTTTAATGAGTTGGACACCATTTATTTTCTCCAAATAATGAGACACAGTCGGTTCTGTTGAAATTCGATAGCCATAGAAGCAAAGTTCCCATAAATTGGGTAAAGCAAATACAAGAATATAGCACAGCACAATTTATTTTTTTGCTGACTTGATTATAAAGAAGAGAAAATCTGTAACATATACATGTGTATTGAAAGAACAATAAATACTCAAACAGACTTTGAAACTTGTCATCAAGGCAGTGTAATATTACTTCATTTTTCCATTCTATACATTGAAATATGTATTACTCAAATCTATTTCTAGACATTTCTGTATACACAGATATAGGCCTACAGATAAAATTAATTGCACACAACCTATTCAGCTATAATCTCTGGAGCTGAAAAGTTGCAAGAGTTAATTGTAAAATACACTGAATTACCATAACTAATCTGAAAAGTAGTGTAAAACACTGACAATATGAAATTTTTTCTTACTTCATTTGAAGGTGGTAAAAAAATCACCTGTTTAATTTAGAATTTTAATGCTTTCTTAGAAATTTCACATTTGCAGTTCCTTGTACTCAGTACAAATCTTGCGGCATGTAGGATCTTTGTGAAAATCACTGCAATTTTCATGTTATGATTTTTATTAATAAATATTTATACAACATTAACTCAGATTGGGTTTTCTTCTACAAAGGATGCTGAGACTTAAGGTAATGATGATGTATCAACTATCAAGAATATTGCAGACATAGCTAATGTGGTCAGTTAAGTTTTTTTCTTTCAAGAGTGACAAAATCGCATGAGAGGATAACAGAAATAGAATCATAGAATACCTTGAGTTGGAAGATACCCATAAGGATCATTGAGTCCAACTCCCTGGTCCTCACAGGACTACCTAAAACTAAATCATATGACTAAGAGCATCATCCAGACAGTCTTTGAAGTCTGAAAGTCTTGGCGCCATGATGACTTTTCTGGGGAGCCTGTCCACTGTCCTCCTGAGAAAGTTGCAGACTGCTGTCATATCAGCCCTCAGCCTTCTCTTCTCCAAGCTGAACAAACCAAGTGACCTCAGCCGCTCGTCATAAATCTTCTCCTCAATACCTTTAGCCATCTTGGTCACCCTCCTCTGGACACTTTAATAGTTTAATGTCATTCTTATACTGAGGACAATAATATAAATGTGAAATCACTAGAACTAATCTGTACGCTGGAGTGATACGATAAGGATGTTTTTCACAGGATCCTAATGGAATAGCTATCTCCATCTGCATAGAGTCTTACTCCTGGCATAATTTCATTGACTTCAGTAGGCGGTGGTTAAGGAAATAGACCTTCCAGTTCTGGAAATGTGTATAAAATGTATAAAATTTATAATTTTAGTCTAGTAAAATAGTTTTAATACATTTTAGTTTGGTCTATCGATTTCAGGATGATTTACTCCTGGAACCAAAGGGGATGTGATGAATATGCTAACCAACCCTGCCTGTTAGTAACAAAACCACTTTTACTATCTGTCATCTAATGTGCCACGTTGTTTTCCAAGTTCAAATGACAGACTGGTAAATTAAGAATGCATTATGCATAAGAAAAAGTACAGAAAAGATGATTTTTTTTATTAGAACATTATCGTTCTAATCTAACATCACACACAATCAGTAAAGTTAATTTTTTAAAGAAACACATGCAAGAGTTGAAATTATTGCAGCAAAAATATCTTGCTTAGTTGCACATATATTTCATTTTAAATTAAATGTGTTAATAAAAATGGGACTATAATAAGCTGTACTTTTAAAGTTTAACTAAGTGTACACAACAATAGAATTGCATTTCCAGCTTACTTCACTATTTACTCTAAACTCCCCTACCCTCCCCAATTATTGTATTGTGCTTTTTGAAGAATTTACCATTTTATGAAGGTGAAACATCTGGTAGTCCTTTTAACAATTTAATAAAACACACATAAGATGATGATGATAGAAAATGAATATGTTAAAACTTTATTCAATTGTTAGTATCTGACTGTACTAGTGATAATGTAGACAGTAATCACATGTAGTGCAGTGAAATTCAAAGATATTATTCTTTATCAAAGACTGAAAGATCTGGCTCAGTTATGCAAATTCTCATTCGAGTTATCTTTATTCATATACGTAATCTTATTCAACACAATTTTTCACAAACAAAACACTGAAGTGCTGCAAAAAGAGCATCTTCTGTTGTCTTGTGCTTTTCCATAATTTTCTATACAGGAAAAAAATCCAAAGAATTTTTGGAACTCTTCAAAAATTTAGTATTATGTAAAGCAACAATTGGCTGCAAAACATTTTGGTGTCTGTATTCCCATTTCTACAACAACATACATTATTGTTAATCGTGATAATGTGAAACTTCATTGTTCTTGAAATATTGGTTTATTGAACAGTTTTCTTAGATGAATAAAACTTCGCTGACATTTTGAAAATATTGATACCTCTTTTGTATATGTCTAGTCTGACTGAAAATATTATGTTAATTATCTTTTGGACTGCATGGGTAAATTATTAATTATTACATCATCATACAGAGAAGGAACTAGGTTGCATTATCTCCAAAGATTATGCATTACTTAAAAATGGTTGAAAGCCATTTTTATCCTTATTACAATTGTCACATTAGTGAAAGAAAACAGTCAGCTTTCTAGGAACATTTTATTTATTTAGAGCCTCTAAGATTTCCCAGGAGAATATGTCATATAATCAAACAAAAATGCTTGGCATGATGGATTCTGCAACACTGCATTACATTCTGTGGAAAGTCATTTATGGAAAAATGAACTATGCCCATGTTATTCAGTGTCCTTTAGATATCTCAATAAAACATAAGGTGAAAGCAGGCATTAGTCATGGAAGTTTGAACTGTATTTTGTTGTGATTGTTTTCACCATTCAATTTGATGAGATGAGCATTCTGTGTAAATCTGACCATCTGAGAACAAAGTTAAAAACTGTAATTATTTTATGAAACTAAAGAAACTGTATTTCATCTGTATATGGTGAATTGCAAAGTTATATTAGAAAATCTTTAAAGATTTGAATTGCATTTAAATGTTCAAAGCTTTCAAAATAAAAAAAAGATCATCTATTAAAATACAAGTGTGTATACATATATGTGCATACCCATGCTTCTACATCTGTACACACAAATAAAATACATGCATATGAACAATGTACACATATCATACATTGTGTGCATATGTATATATGTGTGTATATATATGTTTATGCATGCATTCATATATAAAATCACATAGCAATTTTGAGCCCTCTAGTGGTAAGAAACTATTCATCTAATCATAAGTATATTCACTTAAAAGACAAGTGTCTAAACTCTACAACACTGTCATGCTTTTTTGTAGTTTCAGGGTGGCTCCCTGCAGTTGATGTGGGTCTATAGATAGAAACGTTAATAAAAACAGGGATCTGCAAATTAATATATTGTTTCCAGCATGGTAACTTTACTGCCTTTCCTCTGTTGAAATTACAGCTCTTTTGTATTCTATTGACTCGATGGTAACTTGTGATATTTCTTTAAAAAACAGCAACCCTCTGACATGAATACTGGCAAATAAACATGAAAAGTTTTTAAATACAGCATCCTCATTCTCAACCTCACATTCTATACTCCCTCAAGTAAGTACTATAGGGGGAGAAGAAGAAAAATCTACATTTCAAATTGGGAAAGGATTCATCACATATAAATTCAGCCATCTAAAAGCTGAGTTTCTAGTCAAGGCTGGTTGTTTGCACTGACTCTACTGTCACTGGACGTAAATAGGACTGAAAGAGTTGCCTCCTAAAGTTTCCTGGATGACAGATGTAAGACAGGTGATGTCTTTATGGATGCAAGTTTCCCTCTGTTTCTCAAGGACACCTGGCTAAATAACTTAGAATCAATATTTTCCTTTTAGAAGGCTGAAAAAAAAATATTATATAAATAGCCTAGATCAGAAAAAGATTAAATGACACAATAATAAATACTATTATTCATAACAATATTTATAACATAATACATATAAGAAGATAACAATATGATATATTATACTGGATAGGTGTATTATAATACCAATTAATAAATAACATAAATCTCAGATTAATTTACTACATGGGGAAACCAAGATTGCTACTGTTTTGGGGAAACCCCAGAATAACATTCAGAAGTGTTTTGTCTGGTACAGAATGGATTTGATGGGCTCCAGATTTCGCATTTGTTTTATTTTTCCTCTGGACTTGTTTAAACGTTTAGTCTGGATGACCATCCATGCCTTAGACCTTATGAATCTTGCAGATGACCTATTTCTTCAAAGATTAGCACTTTAATCAGAACCTTGTTGCTGCAGGAACAAGGGAGCATAACTACGCACAACTGGTAAGATTTCTAAGCTCCTTTTACAAGGCAATCTCACTGGGAAGACCCAAACTATGCTTTCATTTCCTCTGTCCACAGTTCTATAATAATGGAACTCATTGACTCTCAAGAATAGTAACAGTTTAATTGACCAGGGTTTTTAATAGGGATGAATATCAGTGTTTCTGGAATTATTTCATTAAACACATACTATAGTAATTTATGGATGTAATTGGTTATGTGCTGAGAGCTTAGGACAGGAAAATTATGTAAGTCATAAGCCATTAATTCTCATTTTTAATAATACACCAACAATTTTGCTTCCAGTGTACTAGAGCAATTTAAATACATTGTTATTCACTTGACTGTTTGTTTATTTTTAATATCTTTCAAAATTATATAAATATGTATTAAAGGAATTGACTCCTTACAGGAATATTTCCATTGGATACATCTAAAATTTGATGTACAGATTGAATTCTTTTTACAAGATTATTTGGGTGAAACATGCAAGAGGAAACATAAGTTTTGTGTGTGATAACAGCCCACCTCAGGCAGGTAGTGAGGCATAAGCCTGGAAGCTAGTTCCAGTGTGTAGGACTATGATTATCATAAAAACTGGGGTAGGGCTATACTCCTGTAGAAGAATACAGCAGTGATTTCATAACAGTGAAAAATTTTCCTTTGGAGAACAACACTAAATAGTACTATGTGACTTGGAATTTTAAGGAAAAAATAAATTTTACATTAAGGTACTGCACTTGTTTAGAAATCCATTTTCTAGTAGAAATAATATAGTCAGGAAACTAGTACAATTTATCTTTGCTCTGCTTGGAATAAACACTTAAATTCATACTTCACAAAATCAAATGTTATTGCTTATTTATGAAATGTTTATAACAGGAGTATATGATGTCTGGATAAAAGTGTTTGTAGACAAAATAATCTTAATTTTCTCCAAGAAGGCATAGCAATTGTTTTAGTGCGTCTAGAATATATTGATAAGGAGGAATTATGGGGTGCTTAAACAATCAGGAGTTCTTGGTTCAAAGGGATTATTGAATGGCAGCCTGATGAAAGAGGAAATTAAATTTATAGACTGCTAGTGTGAAGTCATCAAATTAAGTTGTACTTCCAGGCTGCTTTTTTCGCAGCTGACATCACTATCATCCTTCCTGCATCTTGCAAGTCTTGCATCAGGTCTACAACACACCAACCTACCATCCATGGATGTGTCACAGAGTCTCCCTGTGTGGACAATCACACTTCATGGGCCACCCAAAATAAAATAATTTTACCATCTTAAATAGCTATTTTAAAAACGCCGCCACTAAATAACCACGAGTATAAGCAGTGTACACTACACAAAAAAGACAAAGACTTAACAAAAATTCAGTTTTGGCCTCCAACCTTTAATATGCACCACATACCTGATAAAGTTTCACTCAAATGTTTAAAAGACATATTCAGGACAACAGCTAAACAAAGCTTTCCACACAAAGTTGAATAATAAGGCTGAGGAAGGGCAGACTTCCTGCAGCCCTATAACTTAAGGAGCAGGTGCTTAGGTAGGTCTTCAACAATATTCCCCTTCTTCTCCCTTTGTTTGGAAACAAATACAGAGGCCAGAATGCAATTCAGCAATAGACTGTCTCCGCTGTTCAGTGTCATAACTGTTGTCCAATAAGGCTACCAAAGTAACAGCAGAAACATCAGGTTTCATGAGGTAGAACATAAGTTTCATAGAGCTTCTCCTGCCTGTAGTGTTAAATGGGGACAAGATCTGATCTGAAGAAGGATTTGAACTGAATGCATTTCAAAGAGATTGCCAATTGCTTTTCTTTTATAAGAACTTTTATGGTAGTATGAAGGATCACAAATAATATAAAACATCTCACCTCATGATCCAAAAAAATCGCTGTCTAAGATTAGGAGAGGTTCCCTTTGTGGATATTGCCTTATAAAGTAACTGCACATTCCTCAAGACACTGGTTCTTCAGTACCAGCAGCTGGATAATAATTTTGGCAGTTGGCTGTTCAGTTCTGCTATTTCAATTTCTGCATATGTCACTAAGGGCCAGAAGAAACCATCTGAAGATGATAAAAAGGAAAAGGTTTCCAGACAAAAAGGTGCTTCTGCATTGCTACTGAATTCCTGTGTCACATCTATAGATTTCTTTCTTTCATATTTGAGGACTGAGTTGTCAGACCTTTTTTTAAAGAAACCTTTTTCTGGTTTACTTACAGATGTGCAGAAGTAATCCTGTCACAACAGAGAGAAAGCTTATAAAATGATAGTTTTAAACTTTATCCTTAAAAAAACAGTGAAGAACATCTTGTAGAGTACAATCTTAAAATATTTCTGCTTTCCTTCTTATTAAAATAAATCCATATATATATATTTATTCCTAATGATGCAGATTGCTTATCCATTTGCTTTACATTTTTAATATGCTTTACTTAAAAATCACAAATAGATCATCTAGCCTGGCATCACAAGTCATGAAATTTTGCACTTATTTTGTCAGACTAAGACGAAGACCCTTGTAGATGTATCCTGAGTAAAAGTTAGAAAGCATCCAGCTTCTTGAAGAAAAAATAATCAGTTATACTAGATGTGACAAGGGTGAGCGGTATCCATGATTAGTAGGAAAATGAAACTCCACGGTGCTCTGCAAAGCAAGATGGGAAGAAACCTTTGCAAAGTGAAATGAAGACAACAATGAGTTTGAGTTCCTTCTCACAGTATGGTATCTGTGATCCTTTCTCTAACCATCACCATTCTGTGCCCTAGAGAAAAGGAAAAATCAACAGTCTGTAACCACAATATATTAGTACAGATATACATCAAGTGAAACAAAAACATCTTGACTCTACAGGAAATTATTTTAAGGCCTAAATTATGAAACATTATTATACATTCTGCCCTGCTCTGAGGTGAAAAGATGAGGTTGAGGAGGGCAATCAAGTCTTCCATAACTTTAAATTTCTCTACTTTTCCTTCCAAGCCCAAAAATGCGGGGCAACAGTCTTGCCCTGAAAGACCAGAAAGGACACCATAACTTTTCAGTGTGGTCCTGTATACTTCCCACTAGTAGAATGTCTTCCACAAGTTAGATGAAAGTGCACCTAATTTTGTTTTAAGAGGACCATGACCCTTTCAGGTCTCCCTGAAATTATTTCTAGAAGAATTATTTTGATTTAAATTCCCAGTAATTAGCGTGTGTTCCATTTCTGACCACAAGGTCAAAAGGCTCTGTGCTGTCAGATATAATTCCCATGTTTAAACACTTATATACATTTAGCAACCCATCACTTAAACATCCCTTCAATGTACCAGATAAATTTAATTACTTACTCCTCACACCATAATGCAAAATTCCCAGCCATGTGATCTTGGTTTGGGCAGGAGTTGGGTTTGGGGTTTTTTGGCATATCCTCTCCAGCATTTCCCATCTCCATTCCTTTCTGTTATCCATTCAAATATATTGTTAGCCTTCTTTTCACAAAAGCACACAAAGATCAAGTTGAGGATGCAATCTATTATAATACTTAAAACCTAATTTTAGTAATTGTTTTTTTTTGTTTTTTTAAGGCAGTTTCTGCCATTCTATAGATATAAACAGATATAATTCTTTAATTCAAATTGTTTTCTTCTTCATTTGGCTGTATTAAATCGATTTTTCTGGATTCTAACCATTTAAATAACTTGATTTAGATTAACATAATAGTAACCTATCCCTTATTTTTTAATAACCTATGAATCTTTGGATAATTCTCAAAGTGTGTACGATACTCACTGATGAAGCTAGGTAATTTTTAACAACTTTGATATCTTTCATCCCCCCCAATTCCCAGTTTCCTGGGGGATTATGTAACAAATCTAAACAAGTTACAATAGCTTTCTTCTTTTGACTTACTTTTGCATACAATTTATATTTAACCTTTTCCATGCCTGTCCCTTCAAGGATTCAGAAACCGTACTTAGAAGCCCATAAAATATATGTAGAGAGCGGTTAGAACTGGAACAAGAAAAATATCCAAAAGATCCTGGATATCAATATCAAAAGAACAGTTTCTAATCCCTCTAGCTCATACCTGCGAATTCCATAAAATGGAAGTGTTTGAATTAAAAAACCTTCACTACATTTAGTAAGTGATCTAAGTCCAAGTGCACGTACATACTTTGTTTACCACACCTGTTCTCCAGTCAAAAACAAAATCAAACAGAAAGAGATCTCACAAAAAAAGCTATCTGACTAGTAACAATTATAATTGTAGTCTCTAATTCATTACCAGCAAAGTTCCAAGGTAACAGATCCATTGTTGGACCTCAACTGAAGGGTCAGGCTAGCTTATTTGTTATTCTGTGTTACGTCCTTTGCTGGATAATGGGACAATGTTTGCAGGTCTCACTGTTTCCCACTTTTCCAAGATAAGTTAAAAATTGGCAATGATTCACTAGTTCCTTTGAGACTTCTGAGCATAAATTACTTAGCTAGTTCATTTGAAACATTCTGTAATGGGAATTAATGTTGCCTTATCAGTGCTTTATTTCAGATAGAAAATGCGTTTCCATCAACATTTGAATGGTTTGGCCCTAAACCAGCTATTATCTCAGCTTCTCTTAGTCTGAATGAACTTATAACCTTTCTGAGAAAGATACACCACAGTGTACAACTCTCCTTCTTGTCTAGTAGATAATTCTGCAGACATTATAGATCAGATGAAAAAAAAAACAACCATTAAGATGTGTACATGCTTGCTTTCTTAAATCTAGCTTCTTATAGGAGTCCCTCTCCCTTTCTCTGCTGCCTTCTATAGGTCTTTCCTTCCCACTTGAGTTTGATATGAGATCAGAATCCCTCTGTTAAAAGAAGTCAGCTTATTTCTTGTTTCTTTATTTTTGTCCCAGACAATGCAGAAATATGCACTGAAAAATCTGTATTTTTTATTCTCCTTTGAAATGCTGGAGACTTCTTATAAACTGTGACTTGATTAGACAGACAAAAGACTTGGCTTATATATTCAGGACAGGCTATTTCAGAATTAAAGAGGGTAAAAGGAGCAGAGAAGCTACTTTATTCATTGGAAGCTTTGTCCAGGGAGTAAAAACTGGAAGTAAAATAGAGTATTTTAGAGCAGTACTTTGGCAGGTAGACATTTTTAGTATGTGATATTTCAAAATCTGGAAAACATTTCTTGGTGCTGTTACATATTTTAGAGATTCCCTCTGTTGACAGTGGTTTTTTGATACTTTTATATGTGGTTGGATGGTTTTGTTGGCATCTGTAAATTCCAGAATTATTTCTGCTGTCAACAGCAGAATCACAATACTAGTGCCTTAAGGCTGCTTTTCTTTTTTTCTCTTTTCTTTTCTTTTCTTTTCTTTTCTTTTCTTTTCTTTTCTTTTCTTTTCTTTTCTTTTCTTTTCTTTTCTTTTCTTTTCTTTTCTTTATTAGACACGAAAACAGCAGACCACTTTCAGGCAAACAAACTGACTGATTTTTTCCAGAAATTACCCGGTTTCACAATAGGTCTTCAATAATTATTACAAATATTTCTTGTTACTCTTCCAGAAATGTGTTGCAGATTTGTATTCGAATCAAGTGTCTCCACTGGATATAATCAATGATTCTTCTAGAATTAACCAACTAAACGAATTTGCAAAGAACCCTGGTGACTAAATCTGGGAACTTGGAGTAGAAATGGGATCATATGGGTAAGAAGTGTGAGACTGAGTAACAATAAAAAAAAGCAATGGGGTAAGAGTTCTGTGTGATTGGAAAGTGAAAGAGGAGAAAGTGAAATGGGTTAGTAAAAGGACTGGTGTCAGCTGACCTGCAGAACTCTGAAATCATCAGAGACTGAGTAAGTTGAACACTGAGGTGGGGCAGGAAAGATTATGCCAAGAAAGGAGTGACAATGTAAGACAAACTGCAATGAGGAAACTTTGGGAGGCTTGATAAAGAAACAGTATTAAAGAGAGAGGACTATGAAGACCAGAGCAAGGACAAAAGAAAATTAGTTTGTATGGAGAAATTAAGTCAACACAGATATTACCAACCTATTACTTATTGTTACATTGTTGTTTAAAAGCACAAAATGCAGTTCTCTTTGAATCTTCATTCTTTCCAGTTTCATGGTTAGGAAAAAAAAAATACAAAATTACTTTAAAAATAATTACATTAAAAGGATCGTAGGGCTGCAAGCTCAAATGCCCAGATCTAGTCTATATTATGGCTTTTACCAGTCAAACTTATCTGGAGTTTCCATTCCCCACTCCCCCAAACCAAAATATTGTTATATTTCCTTTGACTAGATGGTGCTGTTCTGCTTTTTCCACAGGAAAAAACTCAGCCAGTTGAACAGGGTATCATATGGATTGGTTAAAATAAACCTTAAAATATATAAAACAACTTATCTCATTAAAATATAATTTCTTCAGGCCTACAAAAAATGACATGAAATATGAACTCATATACTTAGTGCTTCTATATTCTCGAAGCTAAATGTGTTTTCCTAATCATTTACACCTAAATTAAAATATTAAATTGAAATAAAGTAAAAGTAATATATCAGAGGAATGGACTCCAGAAGACTCCAAATTAGACAAAATGACAGTAATTTGTACTAAATTTTTTCAAACTTCTTATTTAAGAATAAGAATACAGTTCTCACCAATACAGTTATATTATGTAAGAACTTTTAAAATTATTTCTAAGTATGCAAGTGTTTTAAAGCTCTTTATACTGCTTTCCTACAGATTTACTATGGTTGTTGCTGGTGCATTAAATATATTTAATCAACTTTATTAGCATAAAACTTAAAAAAATTGACACCAGTTTAAGCGAGTTCAAAACATCTTAATATGATTAAAAAATAATAATAAACTAGTTGAAACAATTGCTTCACCACTCTGCAATAAAATGAAATAATTCATGAAGTTAGTATTTTTAATGTGTATTAATACATTATATATATATGATATTCTAAGTGCAATTTTAATATTCATTTTTATGACTCATTTCTTTTCCAAAAAGGTCAATTTTAAGTTAGTCTAATTTATAAATAGCTAAAAAGTCTAATGTTAGACTTATGTAGGTAATCTATTGGCCTGGGTTCTTCACCTAATTCAGCTTTAAAGGTCTGCTTTAAATCTTTAAATATGATTTGCTTCATCTGCAAAAGATTTGTCTAAGCACAGACCTAGAAGGAATTAAAAGGAAAAAGGCATGATACCATATGTGTGGAAGTGGAAGAGCAGTGAACAAATAACAAGAATAGACACACACAAGACATTGTCTCAGATATGTAGAATGAAATACTTGATGCTAGAAGTGAGGTTTAATTAGGCTGTAACTTTTAACAATTTAAGTCAGCTGGGAACTGCCCTGCAGTAACTCAGACCACAAGGGTAATCATTACTTACTTTTCCACTTACTGGACAGCTGCTGCCAGTATTCACTTCACAGTTAGTCCAGCCAATTTCTAGGACCTCACATATAAGAAAGGCTACTGAAAGCTCTTCTTTAGATATGCCCTTTCTTTTCATCTGCTTTAACTATTCAAACTGTCAAGATGTGACAATACATGCAGCGCCCTAACCCACTCCACTAAGTTGTGGCTACAGGGAGGGTAAAAACACCTACTATTTGCATTCTGGCAGCTCGGGAAATACTCTATTCCACTTCCAAAGAAAGTGAAGGTACAGTGCCCATACAATAGTAATTTGTAATTAGTATAGTAATTATTAGTAACACTAATTGCAATAATAATTGTATAGTAGTCAGAAAGGGCTCAGTCTGATGGGGAAGGTTTATGCTGCCTTTTCCTTGGGCTCAAGAGATTCAAAACTGAACAATACTGAATAGAAAATAAATATGTGATAGTTAGGCCCTTACTCCTTGACAGTTTTGCTAAATATTCTATTCTTATTATTTGAGGGGGCAGAATAATGGCTGCATAGTGCCTAAATAAGCCACTATACTGAGAATCAAAGACGGTGATACTGTTCATAGGATCTCTTTCTATCTCCATTCATTTCTGCTGGTACAAAAGCCTATGAGATGCTTGAAATTCAACATCCGTAGTAAACTATACATAAGAGAAGTTAAGTTTGAAAGAATAAAGGAAATCAAAATTATCTTGTTTTCTAGTTCTCATCAAAATGTATTAATCTGTAGTATATATTAAGTAAAGGTTGAAAAAATTGTTTTAATAGGTTTATGAGTAGAATCCTAAAATGGAGGTTAGCAATTTTTGTATATACCCTGAGTCAGGAAATTAATCTGCAGGAGTGTTCAAAATAAATAAATAAATCCTTAATCTCCAGTGTTTTAAAACTACAGTGGTCTCTCTAAGATGTGATAAAGCAAAATAGTAGCCTGTGAAATGTCTAAAAATTATTAAAAAATTGATCTACAAATTTCTTATCTCGTAGGGCAGAACATAAATACTATAACAGATTTACCTGCTACCTTCCTGAAAGAAGGATCAGATTATAAGTATCTGTATAGAGCACAAAGTTTGTTATTTAAAAGCCTTCAATGGGTAAATCTCATCGTATTTTTGCTTTCTCTTTGTCACTGTAGAGAATGGCTTCTTTTCTCCCTCCCAGGAGGGATTTTTCTCTCTCCCTTTCTATTAAAACAACTAAAACTTGAATCACTGAAACTGTGAAAGAAGAAAAAGAAATAGAAGCTAAGAAAAGTAAAAAGTTTGAAAGCAACTGGAAATTGACAAATAAGTGTCAGAGCAAAAATGATGGCAGTTTGCCAACCAGCTGCGAAAACTAATTCAGCTTTAGATAAAGAGATTTTAAAGGGGAAAAGGACAAGCAAACTTCAGAAAAAGAAAGAATAAAGGAGCAAAGAATAAATCCTTAGAGCTGTGTTAAAGAAGAAACATAGGCAGTGCTTTGTTGTTTTAACTGCAGAACTGCAAGAGGGGCTTTTCATTGAGACTTTGAATAGCACCAAAGAAACAGCCAGAATAAAGTGGAAGCACTAAAGGTTTCCTTAATGCAGTAGCTTATAGACCAGCCCTCAAAAAGGGATTTAAAGATTAGCTTTTCTAGACAAACAGAAATTATTAATGACAGTAAGTGTTTTCTTCACCAGTCTACCTATGGACATAAAAATAACTGTTACACACAGTTCTGTGTACAAATTCACAGCAAGAAGTGGCTGAGATTGTTAAACAAAGAAACAGCTGATAAAGGAAATGAAATAATTGAAAAATTCAGTGGAACCCACCTTTCCCTTGAAAAGAAAAATATTTTAGTGAGTCAGTATGTAATCTTCAAGAATACAATAATACAATTTTATTTTGTAAGTACATCATGTTTTTTATTTTATGGTCAGAGAACACGTAAGTGGTGAGTGCTGTCTGGTCTTAACAGCAGACTAAAATAGCAAGCTGCTATATAAAATAACATGAAGGGAGTTGGTCACAGGCTTTTCCTCTCATCTGTCACTAGGCCTTTTAATCAGCCTGTGAATAGGAAGTCAGCATGACGTAAAGCTGCTGGTTATTATGCAGAGATCTAATGACTGCACGTACTCTGCCCAATTACAGCATTTTCAGAAGTTCCCTTAGGACAACATCTCCTGACCATTCAGACTATACAGAGCTTACTGGTCCTCTCCGGGTTCCCTGAAAATACCACCTCTGAGCTCACAAGAGGATTCCCCGAGAGTGCCAGGCTCTGACCTCACATATGCCCTCTGGATGAACCACATCCTTTCACCTCCATTATGCACAGTTTCACGCTGCTGCCTGAAATTCCCAGAGCAGCATAGCATGACAGTCCAGCTTTCATCCTTCACGGGCAGAAGGCACAAGCTCTCTCACATTACAGCAGGCACCTTAGGTACGTGAAAGATCTGGCATGAAGAAGACAAAGAGTTTTGGCTTGCATCAAGCAAAAAGCCTTGACATTTACAACTGCCATAAAACTCAGGGAGAGTCCACCTAGTACGTTTAAAATATTTCTTAAATATTCTTTCAGAGAGGGATTGATGAAGGGGAAATAGCACACCAAAGTATATTTTGCAATGTTATGGAGAAAAATAGGAATAGTGTTCTATTTTACTGTGAAGTTAAAGCTCAGAATTTCAATGGATCATTCAAATAGAAAAAATGCTTCTGCAAATAAATGACATTTTCATTGTGAGCTATAGTATTGTTATCAGCACAGATTAGTAAAACGTGAAATAAGGAAGCAACAAGGAGATACTCTGTTTGTACTTAGTCACAAACAGACTATAGATATGTCATCATTAGTTGACATTTCAATTGTGAAAGTTTCTCATTTCCTGCAAGCTTAGGCAAATGGGGGATTTAAGCTATATTTTATTTTTTTATGGCTACATTTTACGGCAGTCAGCTGTTTCAGATTGACAATAAAATTCCTAATGATCGTTGTTTGTTCTTTTGGGAAGTTTCTTTGAAAGTTTTTTTATCAGCTTAATAGTTGTTCTGCTACTCACCAGTGTTGAAGGCTATACTTTCAGTGAGGTATAACAAACAAGGATTTTACCTTTGTGTCTTCCGTGGCCTATAAGGCCCCAAACTTTGTCACCATCCTTATTTTTATTGTTTTTCCTCATTCCTAATTTTTCACCATGTATTTGTGCCAATGCTTAATATTAGATAACTTAATATGGCTTTTCTGAATTGGAGGTGCTTTAATTAATTGTCTGGTTTTTTATGACTATTTTTCTCATTGGAGATACATATATATATAAGCTACGTATGTCCTTTGAATTTGTCCCAGTTGCGTGTGAGGCATACCCAATGACAAACTGCAAGAGAAGGAAAATTATTGAAAAATATAGCACTTTTAATTCACATCCTCCTTACAATATGGAATTTTCCTGCAAAGTCTTTTTAATAATAATGAAAAACCAACAAAACAAACCAAAACAAAGAACTTGTCTCACAGGTTTCAAATAGCATTATCCCCATTGGTATCAATGGGTCCATCAGAATGTCTTCCAAGCTATTATCTATCATCTGTGATCGGCAGGGAAAATTCCTTGTGTTAAAGACAATATTTATATAGTATTGAGAGCATTGATAGTGCTTGATAACAGAAAGGGCTTTTATGATCATATACTCTAGTTTTTAAATCCTGTTATTTGAAATTTGGATTGTAAAGATGTTGCTAGCAACTAAGTGAGAATTTGTGAGTCATGAAAAAATAACTGAAAGGCATCTGTTACAGCTTTCTGTCCTGTTTTTCTAGATATTTAATAATAATTGCTGGAAGGGACAAAGGAAGCCTGTCATTCCCAATGCTTAATCAGACAAATACCTTCACTGACATTAAGGAAGTTACTGATGTGAACAAGAATTTGTGGACTCAAGACCTCAACCTGGCAATGACTGAACTGAACGACAGGAAGAGAAACAGCTGGAGATGTGGCTGCCATTGTGTATGTCAAGTCCAAATCATGTTACATGGATACTAGGGGTGTTACCTGCAAGCCTGGTATCTCCCAAAAACATAAAAACACATTTATAGCATATACATCAGGTATCCTACATTCTTTTTTAATATGAATGTCCATGCACGAATGACTACTGTACTGCTTCTGGACTGTTGATTGAAAAATAACATGTAATATAGCTATACTATTGTACCTGTATTGCTGATAAAATCAGACTAACAGCTAAGAGAATTTTTTTTTTTTTATTTGTCAGATCATAAAATGTAAATGTTAATTTTGCCTTCAACACTATCTAATTAGTAACTTCCTATTCAAAAACTTTTTTTTATTGGCTTGACTTGCACTGCGTTTTTTTATAAAGTGTTATATGAAATGATTTTTTTTATCATTCTTTTAAACTTCATTATCTTTTTGATGACACAGTAATTTTATTTTGTATTTTTTAATCTCCTTTTAGCCAACTTTTTCACTTTGATTTTTCTCTACAGCAGTCCATGCTTTTTTGTTTTGATAACTTTTAATGGTAATTAACTTTTTCAGAAGGGCACCCTAGTACTTTTAGATGAGTTGTGTTTGCCGTCTCAAAAGAATTTTTAAAAGCTGGCCCTCTCTACCTCCCATAAAAATAATAAAGCTATCCCTCTGGGATATAGCTAAGATCCTAGAAGGTGAAAAGATTAGCAAGAAACTGAAATACAAATAGTTTGCAGCCATGTCAGGTAGCTTTGATAATTTTTGCAATCTATACTAGAGAGTGATCATTTCCACAACTCCAAGAGCGAGCTCAGGTGCTTTAAAGATTGGCTTACTCTTGGAAGTACATTTTTCCTCTAGCTGAAAAGTACAGAAATCACTGTGTGTAAGACAAGCATCTTGATAAGACTCTATAAAATTTTTGTCTCCTTGTGAAACAGTTTGATAAGCTTTTACAATATTTTGCAAAAGTTTTTGCTGAGTTTTTATTCATAGCCTGATGTGTCTCAAAATTGGAGGAAGATAATATTGTACCCTTTTTTGGATACTTGATGTCTAGCATTAGGGTTTAAGGTTTCTGTATCATGGAGAAATTTTCAAATAATATCCCCTCAGAAGATTTTTCTTCTTGTATACTTCAGCTTTGAAAGGTTTAAAAAGGAGTGGGTGGTAAGGGTCTTAGGGGTATTTGGTAATAAACCAAACAAAAGGTAGCAGAGGCACATGAATTATGCAGGTTTACTGGAAGTGCAGAACTAGAAAACTCTTATAGAAAAGTTTTTTAAAAATTACTTACTGTGAGCATAGTAAAATTGCACTTACCAGTTTTCCTGAATAATACAACAGTTGAAAAACAAAGGTGGTACATTTTTGACCAAAAACCATTCATCTTTCTTTTTTACATGGCAACTTTTCAAATAATTGAAAACTTGGTTCCTTTTCAGTTATTTTAAGGAACTAAATCAATTGAAAATATCACCAATAAGTTCACAACTTGCATTTAAGACAATCCATGCCAGCATAACACTGCAATACTAAAACTTTTTTTTATCCTAGTCTGCATCATTATTTGCAAACCACTAAGTGCAGAGAGCTGAAGACAAAGCAGCTGTAGGAATAAAGAATTTATTTTTGATTGTACTTGGGTTTTGGTAACATACCTTACCTGCATCAGAGGCTTCAGTTAATAATCATTCATTTCGTTTTTCTACCCAGTCTTGCTGTTTTGTTTCCTCTTTTATGCTTCATGGAGGGTAGACTCCTGCCAGTGTTCTACCATTCCAGCAACGTGTGCAATATCTGAGCATAAAAATACGTAATAGAAATACTGCTTGTCCAAGCTAAAGTTATTGATTTGTTTCTTTCACACACTTAATACAGTTTAATATGTTTTTGTCTCTCAAGATTTTTCTTTAGCACCTCAGCCATTAAGGTTGTCTGGCTTCTTAATGGTTTTCAAAATTCTTTGGCCATCAATAGGATAAAGGATTCATTTTTTAAAACTGTCTGAAGGTCACTTTTGTCAACTAAGCAAAATACTTTTGATAAAATTAACTCTTTCAGATAATTATAATAGGTTTGTAATTGTAACAGTTTAGAGCTGAACATGCTGAAAATGTTCATAAAATCCACATCGCTACTGGGAAGTGCTATAAGAGGCATCCGGTCTTCTTTTTTAGAATGTTTCTATTCAGTGGTACACACAAATTGTCCACTGTGCCCCTTTGGTATTTGAAGTAGGAGCCTAAAGCCTACCGACATTATGCTCCAAAATCTTATAGTGCCTTATGATCTCTGCTTTTTGTCCTTGCTGATCAGTATCTTCCGTGAATAGATGTAGATGCAAAGTAATAGCAAACTAACTCATGCCTGAAGTATAGTTATTATACTACCAATTAATATGTATTTTTTCCCAACATTAAAGTATATTAACAATTCCAACAATTCCAATGATCACTTTTTTTCCTTAAAGAAGTAATTTGATAGCCATGAATTAGTAAAGAGATTTCTGTCTAGGTGTCAAGGTGTAGTACAGGCTGGCCGCTTGCTGGGAGCCAGTCTGTCAGGGTAGAGCCTGGCAACCAGGGCCCATCCCACCCCCAAGGCAGGAGCAGGACAGCAGGGTGACACCAGGGCAGCCCCAGCCCCTGGTATGGGGCACCTCCTTGGGGATGGGGACTGGCCAAGGATGGGCTGGGACATTGGCCTGCAGGTTGGCTCGGCTCGGCAGGGCCCATGGCTGGGCAGGGCAGAGCTGTTGGGAGCTGGAGACAGGCCCTGCTGCGAAATCTCTGCACAGGCTGACAGCCCCAGGGGCCTGACGTGGGGTCCTGGGCCATGGACAGTTTGGGGGAAGTTCCACCCTGGGTCCCCCCATAGGTCCTGGGGTTTGATCAGAGACAAGCAGGGCTGTGAGTGCCCTCAGAGCCGTGATCACAGGGGTGCTATGCTCCTTATTCTGTTTTTGTTCCTTCAAGTAAAATGGCATCTACAGTAATTGCATAGATGGTCTTAATTGAAAACCTCGTCTAAGAGGTTGCAAATCTTATGTAATCCTTATGTAGATAGATCTCTTCACACGATTTTACTCCCTTCACAGGATTTATTTGTCAAGAACTAATTTGTTATGTAGATGTTGTTTTATCCTTAATTATTTACTAAAGGAGTCCCTTTTAATAAATAATCTTTAGACCTGAACACTTAAAAAATCAAAATACAATCTATATTTCAAGTACCAGACACAAAAAGAAGTATCCTTGGGCAACAGGATTTGTCCATGCAGAGTAAACAAATTATTTTTAATAGGTACATACGGTTCTTCAATTTGATAGCTGCTTTTGCCCATGTTGCCTGTGCCTTGTGATTCATTGAGGTCTAAGAAATTGCTCCCAGAACATCTGATATAGTGTTTTTTATCCAATTAAGTCAATAATCACAAGGATTTGGAGTTCTCCACTAATACAGTATAGTTCAAAATTGGTTGATACTAACCTGTCAGCTCAAGTGGATTAATAGCTGGACGTCATTAGCAGATTGTGTGAACACTCCTAATCCATTTTAGGATTAAGCCAGACAGGTTAGTTTAAATCATCTTAGTGGGGTTTAAATTAGCCAAGACTCAGGCTATGTACCAGTATGAAGATATACACATATATCTTTTTCATCTATATTTGTTTCAGCAATTTCACATGCATTAGTCAGCATCTCTCTTCTGAGAATAAGCACCCTCTTGGGCCTGTCAGCTGAGCTGTTCGTGTGGTTGCTCCTGCACCTACTGTCGTCAAAGTGAGCTGAGTTATCAAAGCTCCATTATTAGTTCTGAAAAATACATTACAGGGAAGGTATAATAAAGTTTATACGAGAAGTTATAATTCAAAATAATAATTCATTATTTGATCTATATCCTATTTCTTCCTGGCATCAAAGTAATTATGTTTGATAGAATGAAACTGCATTTAAGTGTTACAAACTATAGGGAGAGGAGATCCACTGAGGAGACATCTCAAGAAATAACAGTTTGAGGCTGAGGTCTAGCTATCTTCCTCAGTTTTACACCTAAGGCAGGAATGAGTGATTACTTTTCACAAATCATTCATCGAGACCCATCATTTCATCATTTGAATATCTGCCTTTTAGCGCTTAACAGAATTCAGCATAAGAGAGCAAGGTCACTAAAAATGCTAAATTATTAATACAGCACCTAGATTTCATAATAGTTGATTGTTTTAGAGCAGCAGCATTGAATGGGTCGAGGAGAGGCATGGAGGGAGAGGAAGAATGACCCAGGAATGTCAGTCTATTCCATGGACTGATACGAATCGCTGTCCTTCAATTACAACTTGCTGTTGCTAAATGTAGTTGCTGCTTTACTAGTATTACTGGAAAGTGATTCTTGGGCAATGAACTCTTTTGCATTACATGTACATACACTGAAACTTGGGACTACATCTGCCTTTAAGAGGGGAGGAGTTTTTCTTACTGTTCATGGTTCTGGAGGCCAACCAAACACTGATGTAGACAAGGTGAGGCTCCCTCCATCACCAACCCATGTGGAAATACCCACTGCCACCATCACCAGGAGATCCAAAGCACCACGGAAGTGTGCTCAGAAGGAATTCCACAAGTGTCAGGTCTGCAAACATCACCTGTCCATTTTGCCCCTTTACAGAATCACAGAATCGTAGTGGTTGGAAGGGACCTCAGAGATCATCGAGTCCAACCACAAAAGTGAGGAAAGGAATTTTATACACTTTTAGTAGCCCAGCTGAGTTCTACCAAGGGAGAATTTAAATCTCTTTCCCTCTAATAAAATATTTATGCAATTGTGTCAAGAGCTTTTCTGCTCCAGCTTTTCAATTCCACTGTATCTTCCTCCTCCTCTTTATTGTAACTGGAAATAAAGAATCAATGCAAAAATCTTCATGATTTATTTTGATTGTGTGTTGTTTGAAATTTAGAATATAAGTATAATAATTTTTAAGTTAACTTGCATATACAGAAGTATTTGATTTGTTTAAAAATTAAGACAAAAACCTTCATATCAGTGTCTCTGTCTTACTGTGTAGTTCTGCAGTACCTTCTTTGAATGAGTAGGTACGATGAGTTACATAGTAGTCAGTGTTACAATACAAAATTTCAGAGTGCAAGGCCTTGACACAAATGTTTGAGATGCTGTTCATGTTTTGTATTCTGTATCTTTTAGTGTTCTTTCTTGGAGCACTGAGACAGTGCTTGGAGCATTTAGAAAAGAAGTTCTTGGTAGTGAGGGAAAGCAGTACATACAGTATTGTTAGGATAAGGATTCTTTTTAGTTACTTCTGAGGAATATAACAAAGGCTACGCAAAAATAATGCTTCATTCTTACTGAGAGAAGCAAATTCAGAGTTAAGAGGTCAGACACTTTTATTACAACAGCAGTACATCTGGATCTGTTAAATAATCCAAGTGATGCTGCACTGAACATCACATTTACATTCTTTAAATGTGTTCAGTTCTTCAAGTTTTTCAGTACATAAAAACACTAAGGAAATTATGAAAAAGTCTGACACTAAAATGAATGTACAGTTTATTTATTTAAATGTTTTATATTTAATGTAAAAAGATGCTTGCAACATCTTTGTATATAGTTAAAATTTACACTAACATCACTGTGAGTTATTCAAGAATACAAAAAAAAGGAAACTTCTGCATTTTTACTGCGTCTTTTTAAGCAGTCCTCAAACAGTATGATCTATGTTAGTACTGAAGTATAATTATATTCCAGACAAGACACAGCATGGTTCGGAGCCCAGGTAATAATCCCTCCTCGATGGTTCCTTGTTCTGTGATGGGCCATCTTGTCTTACTCTGGACTATGTTTATAGTGAACCATAAGCCCTGAGGAGCATGGTGCTGAGACATCCCTATAGCTTTAGGCTAAGGCAGCAGAGTTCAACTTAGATTATTGGTTTGGGCATTTGGCCAACATTACTGGAGCTGCTGGCAACGGTATGAGGCAAAGAAATAAAGGGAGAAAGTAAGGAGGCTGTAATGAACCCTGGTGCTGGAGCAGAAGCTAGTGATAGCAAGGTGTGATTGGAAAACATGGAGATACACTACTTAGAAAATCCATAGTGTAGCAATTTAAAAAAAATTTGCATTTCATACAGCAAAATAATGTACCTATTTGCAGGCATGTATGCTTTCAGGGCTGCACACGCACACACAGCAAGAGATATGCTGCTGTATAAGCATTAATTTTGCAATTTTTTGAGTGTCTACAATATTAGGTGACATTCCAGCAATGTTTTAATACTGAATTCTCTGAAAAGCATGTTGGTAGATATTTTTGAGAGGAAAACAAATTAAAATCTATATTCTGAGCTCTGCCAGTTTGCCAAGCTGCTCAATTTTATTCAGGACATCTTAGGAACATATAAATAAAGGTAAAGTAGCAAAACATCCAAATGCTCGTCAGATTTAAGGAAACAACTCAAGTTGATCCCCATGGAAAGCAACTATTTAATTTAAGAATGCTTACTGGCATCAATGTTGGTTTTGCTGGTAGACAGTGAGTAAACAAGCTATAATGTTGTCTACAATATAAAAGTTATAAACTTAATGTCTTAGCTTGCCTCTGTCAAACTCAAGGGCAAAGCTCCAATTGACTTTACTGGAGCAGGGACTAAAAGTTCAAGCTAGCTTGAAAAATACTGCGAAGAGGCTCATTTTTGTTGTGAATGTGTGTTATATGCAACTTTTATCAACAAAAAAAGTTTCTAAGCATCTGTTATTTTACATTTTTACTTCACTGAGTGCAAGAGACTTTATTTCTACCACCAGCTAAATTACTCAGAATTTATTTCAGTAACTTTATTCTATTTGGCTTCACATTGTATTTTAGACTTTTAGCCCTAAATTGCAGATGTTTGCAATAGGTTATGCTTAAGAGAAAAGGAGGGTTTAAGACTAAGAGTTTCCCTTATTATGCCTGCTAAGCTACTTAACTGAATCCTCTTTCTCTTATAAATTGCCTTATCTGTTTGTTTAGTTTTTTCAAACCAGCATTTGTTGTGGGGCTTATAAAAATTTATTTTGAACCCTATGTATTGTGATATGTTGAATCAATGGTTTCTTTGAATTTTTTGTATATGTTAGTTCCTAAATTGCCGTATATCCAGGATTATATTGTTTTTGCAGTTGTAGGTTTGTCTGTATTAAAGCAGTTCTGAACTTATTATCACCTGTCCCAATTCTATTCCTTTTCTTTATCTGTACCCCCCCAAAAAAATTATATTTGTGGCTTTAAATCAAAAATAGAAGTATGAAAGTCCACATATAGCACAATCATAAATCCATGTCCTTAGGTGCTTATTCAGGTTTTTTTTTCTATGTTCTGTTTATCAACTAATAACTGATTATTTTTTTTTTAAATCCTCCCTTAGGAACTGTCTATTAAATTAATAACTAATTTAAGAATAACATTCAGTCAAATCACAGTGCTTTAAAAATGGTACTTTAAAAAAAACCTTACTTTCCATTTTGAAAAATGCAGATTACCAGTCATCTGTTTTGCCTCAATGGAAACCTAAAATGGGAGTGTTCCTAAAACCTTGAAAGCCTCATGAAATAACACAAAAAGTTTTGTTTATTCCATTTACCTGAGAAACTAAATCTTTCACTTCTCACATATCCAAAATGTGCATTAATACGCATGGAAACCTGTGATCTGTGGATGTGCTTGATGTGCACCTTTATTTTGAATATGAGGGTTAACTGTATGTCTTAAAAAGTGCCTGACACAGTATTTGTCACTCGAAAACAGAAATAAAACAGCTGTGTACTATAATTTGTAACACAGAACAAATTGTTATGGGCATTGCTATATGTCCCTTGAAGAGGCCTAGAGTATGTTAAACTAAGAGACCCATGATTTTTTTTATATTGCTTTTTAAGAAAGTATGGAAAAGGAAAGAAATCAAGTTTGGAAGCCGCAACTTTCTTTTTATCATCTCCTATAAGATAAAACGGGGTGCACTGGTAAACTAAGATAACTGACTGGTAGAGAATCTAGGAAACAAAACTTTAACTACAAACAAGAAAACTAGGAGATGTAGGAGACAGGAGCCAGAATAATAAAGTATGCAGAACATGGAAGGACAAGAACAGGCTGCTGGATCAGCTAGTAAATGAGGCCTTGAAATATGACTTCACTCATACTTTCTTAACTTAAGCAATGACATATGATACTTTTCTTGGGGAAAAAGAAAAGGACTGGAACAATATCTAGGGGGCCCTCAGTTATGAGCACACAATCTAATCTGGGCAAAGATCAACACAATATATTGTTGCTGGCAGGAAGATTGTTGCTCAGCAGGATGCTTACAGCATCTGACTTAGTGAGATACTCTAGTTCTGACTTAGATGCTCTGAACAGCCCTCTGAATGACCATATATTCCTCCATTGACTAAATAAGGAGCCCAGGGAGACAACCTTTATACTTGTCAGAAAAAAATATGGAAAAGGAAAAAAATAAGTTACAATTTTTTTGCAAACTCTGTACCTCACTTTCCCCTCAGAGGTTCAGTTCTTTTCTTTCTTCCTTCACTCCAGCAGAGAGGCAGTGTGATACACCCTTATTTTTCATGGCACAGCAAGTGTTTCTTGATGAGTCAGTAAGGTTATACAGACTAGCACATTCAAAGGATGAGAGTCCAGTTATTGCCAGTCCACTTCCTTAACCAAGTTTGCAGTGGAAATATAACAGCTCTGCGGGATCTACTTTTCCTTCTCGTACTAAAACTTGTATAAGAACAGCTTCTGCCAGGGGATAGATATAATGCAGACTACATAGTAGGAGCAGAAGTATTAAAAAGCTAATGCTTTTTAGTTTTATTTGCTTTAGAATTTTGCCAGCATTGCTGTTGACATACTAAATAATTTTGTCTGTGTTTGAATTTTCATTTCTTTTAGAACGTGATTAAAGAGAAAGGAAAAATTAGTACCCTTTTACATTGCTGGTATTTAGACTATTCAGTGTTTTATGTATCTATTGTACTAGACTAAAATATGTTACAGTTTGATTCAGTTTAGGAAATGCAAGGGTAGGCAGATTCTTATTTTTAACTTAATGAATATCTCAACATTTGGCATTGTAAAGTGTTCTTAAGTAATATGTATACTTCAAAAGAGGGTGGAATAGCATTTAAATACATTCCAACCATAGAAGTATTATGTTTTCTATATAGGAGTTTTGCATCTTAAAAAAAACCAAACCAATTCTTAGAATACCTGCAAATGCTTTATGTAATATAATATGTAAATAAATATGTAATATTTTTCTGTTTTTTGAGATATTTCTCAACCTGTACAGCTCTGGACATTTGTATTAGTTCTTGCTTAAAAGTTGCAGAAATCTGCATTGTTTCATAGTTACAGTAACCACCAGAAATAAGCCTTGTCTTATAAGGGACACAACATTTAGAAGGAGGATTTTACAATTTTCCAACGATTTATAGATTTAGTGATGCCAGACACACAAATATTAATCTGAAATATAGGCTTATAGGCTCATTTAGCTATTTATATTTGCTGTCAGAGAGACAAAAAAAGTGTATAAATCTGCATCTGGGGCCTACCACATTTTTTTTTTTTGCATCTGCCACCATGTCCAGTGCTATTTTAACCAGTCCTGGCCTGGGTACTGGTAATAGAGACTGAATGAAGATAAGATCCCCTAGAGACTTTCAGTAGTTTAGTAGTATTGTAGGTAGACTTCCATGTTGATGCTGAGCTCTTCTAAAGTAGCACCCACAAATACATGATGCTTAATTCTGGAAGACAACAATTTGTCCTTTCTCATTCATGTTTTCACCACCTTTCACCTGGCCTGGAGAGTTACAGTGTATTTGGAAAATTTTAACTTCAGTGAATGCCTGAAGCGGTATAATTTTCCATACCCTCAATTTTATTTCCTGCTGTATTGCAGGGCCTGACCACCCTGAATTTCCACACTGCACACTTGATAGTTTGTTCCTGGGTCTTCTTCCTTCTTCACATGAAAATATTTAGATCACAGGGCACTACCTGAGGTTCTAAGGTCAAAGCCAGCTGCCAAGTAGTGTGGTTACAATGATGAAAACAGGGTGAACACAAACAGTCCTTGCATTGTGGCAAGAGGGGCACAGTTTATTTTCCTGGGGGTGATCCACAAAGACAATATGAAGCCTACCTTCTTTCCCAGCACTGAGTTTACACAGATTTCAAAATCAAGGATGAATATATGAAAAAGAGAGCTTGGAGTTTTCAACATCTATGCCACGCTGTGACACTCTTCATTTTTACCACAGAGTAAGTATATCTCTGTGGGAGGGATCTGGATTAAGGTATTATTTCTTCAGAGGACCCTCAACATAGTCCAGCTCAACTGCAAGGTGCACCGCAGTCGCTATTTTCCAACTAAGGTAAAGTAACTTACATAAAGAAAAAAAAAAAAGAAACAAGACACTCTTTTCATAGACAAGGGAATCAGAAAACTAACAGGAAAAGTGTCTCGTCTTGTTTCCTACTACCCTACTGGAAGAAGCTCACAGTGATTCCTTTGATATGTAAATATCTATGTAAAATAGAATAGTCTTAACATACTGTGCTCTTTGATAAATAAAAAACTCGTAGAAAACCACACAGCTTGAATAATACTTTGGAAATTTGTCTGAAAATCACTATATGCTTGCAAGAAACAGTGTATACTTGGTAAGTGTTCCTGTAGTCAATTAAAGATTCCAAAATAGCTTTCACACCACCCAGGATCAAATCTGAAGTTTGGATTTATCCTAAGGCATTATAATTCTTCAAAACTGTAAACCCCAGTTTATTCCTCACAAACATTTAAAGACAAACATACAAAAAAAAAAAAAAAAAAAAAAAAAAAAAAAAAAAAAGAGAGCGAGAGAGAGCAATGGTGAGATTAAGACAACACTGGTAGGCAATTATACAGAAAACATTTTTTTTCCCTTGAAACTACATAAATTACTTGTCGTTTGGCATACACTGTTTCAAGTGTTATTTAATTAAAATAAATGAGAAACATTCAAGTTAAATTTAGCATAACAAATTGCATTAGCCTCATGACATGATAAGAACATATATTACTATTTCCAACACTTTTTCCAGTGGATTTATTCTATTTTGTGAACATTATGGGTGTTCTTCACATTCCTTTCCTAATATATCTCATTGCTATTGAAATCCTTTACAGATAAAAGAGAACATTTGGACAAACATATTGTGTTATGCTGTCTCTATAACCATATTTTGCTTTCTGAAGCGCATACATGCAAGACATTGTAAGATTTATAACTTTGGAGAGATTTTGTATATTTTGACTGGTCACAATTAAAATATGTTTATATCTTCTGATTCTAGGAAAGTGTGATCTATATTCAGCATAAGAATAAAGGAAGAAAAACATCCATTAGTTATCATTATAAGAGGAATTTGTCTGGATTACAAATCAGATTTTTATTCATAGATGCAGGACATGCTTTTGAAAAATTATTACAAAATCTTCTCAGCCGCAGGTTTTTTTTTTCCTTATACTTTTATCTGTCCCACTAGATGAATATAAAAATTTCTTAGTATACTTATGAAAGTAAAATGCACTTGCTTAAAAAAAATAAAAACCTGTCAAATACAGAATTTAAGGTAACTTCAATAGAGATTACTTGTGTTTCAACTCTGGCATCACAAATCTGCATTTCCTGTTTATTTTTAATTAATAATATTCCTAACTGTACTAGTAAAAAGAAGTTATTTCCCTTTTTAAGGTATTTTTTTGAAATTTGGTCTGTGAAAAATGAATACACTAGCTTAAAAGAAAAAGCAGCAGTAGAATCGTGTATTTTAACTTATATATTTGATAAAAGTCAATTTAGTAGAGAAAAAACATTGCTGAAAATTCATCATTGTTTTTAAAATAGATAAGAGTGATTACTCAATAATGACAGAAAAGTATTTGTTTTGGATTTAAATTTGATTTTTTAGGGCAAGATGAACTATATGGTATGCAAACCATGCCTAAACATCAATAAATGTATTGCATAATATCGTATGCTGTACAAGTTGCTTTGCATTTAGTAATTATAATATAGATCTTAACGTCTTCAAATGGCTTAAGATTTCTAGATAACACACCAAGAGGTGGATGCTTTCACTGGCTAGGATGCTGTTATCTACAGAGGCTTTAAAGATAGCTTTCTCTACCCACTGTCTACAAAGAGAATTTGGGTAATTTAGTCCAGAAGAACTAATTCAGCTGCTGCCTAAAATTTAGGCAAATGGTAGGAACCTGAATATGCCTCCTAATAAGTAAAAGAGGTCACTTAGCAGCCCAATTCTTAAAAAAACCAAACCAAACAAACAAACCCCCCAAACAAAACAACCAAAAAAAAAACCCAAACCCAACCAACCAAAAAAAAAAAAAAAAAAAGGCTGGGTACGCAGGGGAAACTTCCTCAGATTTCACAGATGAAGACAGAGAGTTGCTTCCCCACCAAACAAAAAAAAAAAAAAAAAAAACAAAACCAAACCAAAATAAAATATCTTTGACACTGTAGAACAGTCAGGTAAGGGTTGCCTGCTGTACTGTGCTAGACGAGAAGGTCAATTAAGCAAAAATCTTTTGGCCACACTGTAAGCCCGGAGTAACTGCTTTCCTTGAATCCTGAAAACATCCATAAAAGTTTCATGTCCCTAGTAAAATGTTGCAACCTGTTACATGAAACCTGTACATGCCTGCCATTCCTCTAGCATGTGACAACACTGGAAAACCAGGTGTCTCCAAGCACAATATGCAAAATTATGGCTAACAGGAAAGCAGAGAGAAACACATCGGCAAAGTGAATTAATACGTAACAAGAATAACTATATCCTATAGACCTACCAAAACTGCTATTACAATTACTGAAAAAATTACAATTACTTAGAAAAAAAGTGGGTGTCAACAAGCAACAGGGGCCTAGGTGATAAAGAGAAAGCTGCGTTTTTTGGGGGGTTTTATTTGGTATTTAGAAAGGTAATGAGGTGGTTTCAAATGCAAATATTGTAAGACAAGAAAAATTCTTTTGTCTCAAAAATGCAATGCATGTAAACATCTAAATATCTGTTGAGTAACATATCTAAAATGCTAGTTTGTTTGCTAATAAATATCTGACAGTTCAGAAATCAGTTTCAACCATTTCTTTTGGTTTTTAGAATGATTGTAAATATTGATGTTATACCCCTGTGGATCTCTTGTAAAAGAATCCAGTTATTTGAACAGTTTTTCATCTGGGAAATCCACTTATTTGTGGAATTGCTTTATTAAAGTTTTATGAATAGTTTGTTTCATTTGATTTCCAAGTTGCCACAGTCTAAATTTATAGCAAAGATGGTCGATTAAGAAGACAATCCTCGAAGATAAAATTTTCACGGTTATGTAAAGAACAGACAAAGGAAAACAAAGATTTGAAGTTGAAATGTCCAAGCTCACACAGTAAATGAAGTGATAGAGAAGGAGGAGGTTCATAGGAGTCCACCTGATTTGCAAACAAGCTGCATGTTCGTTAGGACATGCTATTTTTGATATTGGCTAAGTCATAGGAATTCCCAAACAACAGTATTGACTTTTTTTTTTTTTTTAGGGAAATAAATTAGGAAACAAAATTTTCACAGTGCAGCTGATCCTTTAGTGATCAGGAGAGTGATCAAACTGTGCACAACAAGAAAATATAGTATCTTAAAGTTCTGTCATTAAAATTTCAGCATAAATTTTGAATATACAGAGAATATAGGCATTTTTTTTTGGCAATACTGATTTTCTAAAGAAATTAGCTCAATAAATTTCAATATATTTTTGAATATTTTAACTGGAACATTTGTGAAATCTGGGGTCGTTTTGGAAACTATTACCTTTCTGCAGCATTATGTTTACCTCTGAGATAAAGCACAGCTGAAAAAATCTTTACAGCTAGAAAAAGGATAGGTGCAGAAAACTAATGTGATATTTACACAGAAAATGTTCAACAAACACACAAAAAAACTTTCAGCAGAAATCTCCAAATAATATACCAATTTACTTTCAACAAAGATAAAACCTATGGCAGTGGTATTTTCAGTCTTAGACTCTTTTACCTACCATATAGTATTATTTACCTGAATTCATCAAAAGAATATAAAATAGAATAAATATAAACATTAAAATAAACTACAGTCAATAAAGTTCCTTAAAATTGTGATGTGGTAACTTTTAGGCCTAAAAATATTAACAAAGCTTCTATTACCACATTTGATTTCACACCTAATAAAATTATCAAAAATAATCCCCTGCTGCCCAGTCCTTGTCTTGATTATGAGACAGGACTCCTAACCAGCAAACCACTTACTGCAATAAAATTTTTCTCACAGGCACTCACTGTACCACCACAAGTAGGCAATCCACTTACTTACATGAGCGCAAAAGGCAACTTACATTGTCTTTTGAAGGCTGCTCTGAAGACTGAATTTCCACTCTGAACAAGACAGTAAGCCTCAGTGAGATCCACATACTTCTGAAGACATTCCTTGCTGCATGAAACCCATGTGCTCAAGTATGCCTATTGGCTCTGAATACACTGCCTAAGAAACAGCTTTTTGGGTTTAAGGTGAGCTTTCCAGAAGACACAGCAATACTGAAGATACACAGCTGCTCCAAAACTTCTGAAAGAACAGAACAGTTAGAATCCTTTCTCACCCAAACATAAGCCTCTCTCATTATGACCAGCTGGAGCACATGGAGCTCCACCTGGGGATGGATAGGGAGCCAAGTGAGAGCTTGTGTGTCAGTATTAAAGGGAGGACAGGGGATGTTACAGTGGGAATCTGCTATAGGCTACCTGACCAGGATGATCAAGCAGATGAGGCCCTCTATAGACAGATAGGAGCAGCCTCATGTTCACAAGCCCTGGGGGCTCATGGGGGACTTCAACCACCCCAATACCTGTTGGAGGGACAACACAGCAGGGCATAAGCAATCCAGGAGGTTCATGGAATGCATTGATAATAACTTCCTTCTCCCAAGACGTTGTGAATGCCCCATCCCTGGAGGTGTTAAAGGTCAGGTTGGATGGGGTTTTGAGTAACCTGGGCTAGTGGAAGTGGTCTCTGCCCATGACAGGAGGTTTGGAACTAGATGATCTTCAAGATTCTTTCCAACTCTAATGATTCCATGATTTTATTATGATCTGACACTTTACCGGCAAACTGATGGTGTAAGAGCTCCTCTCCTCACCTAGACGGCCATGGCTGTGTATGATTTTATCTTGCCATATCACTATTATTGCTTACATACTTGCTGTTCTAACCGTGGTGGTTTAAATGGAAAACATATTATGTTATGTGCAAGAATAGGAAGAATTTTGTCAGGGGGAAGTGCTTTCTGAGATCAACAGTCAGAAGAGTAACTTCTGCTCTGCAGTTAAATTCCTTATTGTCTTTCACCTAGAACATTTTGTTTTCAGTCATCTTGCTGCTGCTGATATTTATAATGTTTCCAGCCTTTCATTGTTGTCTTTCCTTTCACAGCTACTGCTTACATTGCACCCTGTAGATTCACTGTCTTTCCCTGATGATGTATAATGCTATATGTAGTTGTGATTATCACCTATATATACAAGTAATATAAACCCTTTCTTTTCTTTTCTTTTCTTTTTTTTTTTTAAATGCAGTAGCATTTGCACCATCTTCCAATTGTATGTACCACTTTTTCCTCCTTCAGAACCAAGCTGGCAATTCTCATCTTGAATAGCTTTAAAATTGCTCATAGCAATCAATGACAACTGAGGCATCACTAAAGAATTTCTTTTATCTCCAAGCTCCAATTTAGATCAGTCATTAAGCTTGAGTAAGCTTGAGCTGTCAGAACATTGTCCCTCATCACATGCTTTAAGCACAAAAAGTCAGCTTCAAAATCAAATTTGTTCTATCTCTTACTACATTTTGTAATGGTCTAGTATGAACAATAAACTTTACTGAAATAGTACTGTCAATCTTTAGAACTTGGATAACTACACAGGCTTTTTATCTAAGGAAGGCTGCTGTACCTCAAATATCATCCGCACTAAATCATTTCCTTGTATTTCTTCTTTCATGCTGTTTGATCTTGTTAGTGATGTATACTACATTGCTGTGTAGTACCCTTTTTATATAAGCATTTATTTTAAAAATATAAAATGAAGGTATAAATTGAAATATGAGAAGAAAGACAGATATGTAAGTAAATATCTGATATATCAAATATATAAAGACCCTTAGATATTCCTCTGCAATGTCTCCATACAAGCAGTCTTTGTTTCAGACAGGATTCAGTCTTAAAAGTGAGAATTTCAAACCTCTTCTTAGGCTATATTTCTGAATTTATACTGGAGTCCTTTTCAACTGTCTCTTAAAATAAATTGTGGCAGTTTTTTAATTCTTTATATTCACCTGAAATATTCTTTCATGAGCAGATTGAAGCCAAAGACAAAAATCTGTCTTGAACAGGATGTTTGGCTTTCTGTGCTATTCTAAGGAACTTCTCAATGTGATTGAGGGCATAATATGACACAATAACATACACTTCTCATTGAAGAGAGAAAATGAAAAGACAATTATAGGACATTCTGTAAGATAGTTTTCCCCACTCTTCAGTCTCCCACTAAGAATTTAGTTCATAAAACTGGCTGTGATTTATAAATCACATCAGAACACTCAATATTCTCTGGGAAAGAAGGATTTGAACGTACAGGTATTGATGATGAAGGTTTCTAGATTTCATCTTTGAACATATATACTTTAACTTTTCCATTTATCATTCCTTAAATTTCTTCTTTTTGTTTCTGTTTTGTTTTGTTCTGTCTTTTTAAATGGAGATATTGGTTGCAACAAGTTTCATCCTTTCTTAACAAGTGAAAAAGAAAAAAAACCATGGCATTCTATGTAAACCTAACTAGACACAGATATCTCTGATTAGCTGCTATTCATCTGTAGTTATATAAAGATGCATAAATAATAAGTGAGAGAACTGAACAACTTTCAGATGAATACATGTTGTTATATAAGTATGCTGAATACAGAGCTGCAAAATAAGACATTGGTTCTTAACTATATTGTCCGTAACCTAGTTCCAGTGACTGAATTGTTAATTCTTCAACTCTCAGCCATCCAATTGTCAATCATAAGGATATATCTCCTTAGGACATGTATGCAAATACTGTTTGACTAAAGCGCAGTGGTAGGAACAAACTTTATGATCAAAGCAAAAACAGACTAGTAGAAAGAAACAACACCAGATTTTTTAAGAAACCAGGGTAACACTGATTAGTCACTCTTTTATAACGAAGAACAAATCTTTAATTAGTCTTCATATGCAGAACATTCTTTAATTCAAGTGCAGAGATACATCAAATATATTTCTATATGAGACTGTATGAGCTTACTCATCTCTTAGGTAGGCACCATTTTTGATGGCAGGAATCTAAGGCAAGATTTTAAAATGTAGCCAATTATTTTAGGAAAATTACTTGACAAAGAAGAGAGAATATAGAGTGAATGTTGCTGGCTATTTTTGGTCTGTGACTCTTAAAATCATTAAATATTTTTTCAGATTGTAGAGTTTTCCTGAGTTGTCACATGACAGAAAGTTTCTTTTTAATTACTGAAGTGTTATATTTTCTAGCTAGGTGAGAAAGAAGTGATTCTTTTCTTCTACTTAGAATAATACATATTCAAAGAAAGGTAACGTGGAAAGTAAGGTGTTTATTTTGGCCTAGAGAGCAGAGAAATCCACAGTGTGGTCCAGACTTTGAAGTCTTTTTAAAAATAAGAGGAACCGATGGGTTATGAACTAGAGAGTTTCAGCTGCTGAATGTATTCTGCTGTCAAAAGGGAAAATTGGATAGGTAAGCGTTTGGATTGATGTCCAGAAACTGACTTAGTAGGACAGTCATGTAAATGGCAAAATAGAAGGAAGACAAGCTTAAGAAATAGGATTTGATCAATACTTAGTGAAATAGTTTAATGGAATTTAATTAGATGATAGATTTGGATTTAGTAATAACCGTTGGAATCCTTGGTACAGTTAACTCATCCAAAATATTAAATGGATCCCTGTTACTGCTGTCTCCTGTGCTTGGAACCTGTGAGTCCCTGCGGGTGCCTCTTGTTTCGCAGCCACTGATGATGATGCTTTCTCATCCTTCTCCTTACGCTCCAAGTCAGTGAAGTCAAACCAACGGCGCTGCATAAACATAAATGGTGAAAATAAAATGAGAATGACACAACTATCCCTAAAATGGCTTTGCTAATTTAACACACTTTCTGTCATGAAAAGGTACTTATTTCTTTTAAAATTGGGCTTGTTTTTTTTTTTTTTAAAAAAAAAAAAAATGATACATGACATGTAGTGGCAGTTACTATATCACTGATAATTAGTGGTGGAGATTGTGAACAGAAATTTAATTTTACCTTTTACACATATTTCAAGCACTTTTTAAACATCCACAAAGGCTCATAGCACTCTTTTAACAGAGGTTTATATTTGGATTAGAGCAGACCACTGGCATCTACTGCTTGATTATTATCACAACTAATCAGAGGATGGCAATAAAATTTCTTCGTAAAATACCTTTAGAAAAGGCTAATACTCATGCAACAAGGCCTCAGTGTGATACAGAGTGTATTACAGAGGAAGAAACCTTAACAGTGTATCTGTTAAAATCCCTCAGGGACAAAGGAACCAATGAATGTTCATTCCAGGATGACTCTGGCTATGTCCTTCTACTAGGGAAACTTATATCATCCCCATGTCATTTATAAGGACCTGTTATATTACAGAAATTTTGATGTTAGCAAGATTATATTTTACTGTTAGAAACTTAGCTGGGACCATACTCTGTCTGTAAAACAACGTGCTCAAACTTACAAGTGACTGAGTAAGAGACGCAGGGTTGGAACTCCAGAGCTCCCATTTCAAAGCTTTTGCAATAACTCTTAACAGCCACACTCACCTTTTTCTATGTCTCAGAACATCATCAATATTTACTGTTTCTAGAAGTCACACATTGGTCTAAACTGAAAATAAAAATGTCCCACCAAATGAATAACCTGCTTGATGGTGACTAGATCTTAAAATCATTTGCTTATTCTAACTTAGAACTTGTTTTCTTGTCTGTCTCTTTGAAAACTAGCAGTAGCGGAGTGGAAATGACTAATATTAGATCAAAATGTTTGTTTCTATATAAAAAATATCTCAGATATGAGGAGCTGGCATTAACATATAAGCATACAGTATTTGTAATTTAAACTGTGATTTCTGCCTATTATCTGATAAGATCAGATAAGAATCAAAAATACCATGGGAACAGCTGAATTTTAAAGATTGAAAACTGATCTCTGCAATTTGAATGTGATTATTTTTCTATTTTATTAACAAGAGCTTCGATAAAAATTACATTAATCTTAGGTTTTTCTTGACAAAATATTCAGTTAATTGTAATATGAATTGAAAAAAATAGATTTGGTTGTAAGGTATGTTGGTTGTATTAAATCTACTCACTATATAGACATAAAATGACCACCTAGTGGATACAAGTGAAAAAGGCTTCTGTTAATAGCATTCCTGCAAAAATAGTGCTATGGGCATTGCTAAACTGTATAAAAAGCTATTTTACTCAATATTTTAAAATATTCAAGTTTTTTAACTGAAGATAATTTTTAATACTTGTGAACTTGATCCCATCCATATAGATTATTTTTAACTCTGATTGGTATCTTGATCTGGATTTCTATTAGTGCTTTGAAAATATTTTCAGACACTATGCTGCACAAAGATGTGATATAAATCTACAATTGGATCCACAAGTACTGTGAACAGTCATTCAGAAAGAGAGAATTTGCTGCTTTTTTCCCTCACTGCAGTTATTTAAATGTTTGATCACATCATTTATTAATACAAATCACTATCTACAAACAGTATTCAGTCTCATTTTCATAGTTTAGCTTTATATGAAAAAGCATATATTAAATTTTCAAAAGCATCCAATGGATTTAATTCTTTTGTGTAGCAGGGTTGGCTATTTTAGAATATGGAGCTGGTGATAGAACATTTTCCTTTCTTCATTTTGTGCCTAGAAGCTTAGCACTTCATCTCAATCAAGGAAAAAAAAAATTAAAAAGAGGAAGTGGGGGAACCTTTTTTATTATTTGCTTACTAAATATGTCACTGTCTCAAAATTCTCTTAAATTCTAGATAAAAACAAATTATATATATTTCCTAACCTATTCTAGCATAGCTACATAAGCCAATTAACTTGAACACGGTAATTTCAAAGTATATACACACACAATCTCACTTATACAGTATGAAACAACCTGCAAGTGATCCCTTTTCAGACCCTTCTAATTAAGTCATGAACAGATTTGCTCCAAGCGGTGGGCTGAATCTTGCCGAATCAGTATGTCTCTGAGGAATTCCAAGGTTTGGCTTGAACCTGTCACGGTAAAGTGACAAGCTGTGGACAGTAAAGTCTGAACAACAGAACTGCATACACAGTTTGACTTGCATATCCCTGTACAACGTTTAAGTAAATGCTCTGTCTGGTCACTTAGCAACATTCCCTATTGCCTGACGTACTCACTTTTACTTTCTGTACTTGTTCACAGAAATATCAGTGAAAAATCTGGTTCGGTAGTAATTTGTACCCACTTTGCACAACAGTATATGACTACACAAAGTATAAGTCAGCAAACATCATGCCTCAGACAATCACACTGCTCTGCTGTCTGGCATTCATTTCAGTCTCAAATTCCCATACAGTATTACATGCATTTTGATTCGGGAAGAATGTGCTTAACTTGTATCCTCAGGAAAATAAATTAAATGATCATGTCATTACAAATTCCTTCTGTAACACATCTAATCAAGATTCAAAATCTTGATTCTTTCTAAGTCTCATCTAAATTTGAGAGGAAAGTAGGGATCATTAGCCCAGGTACTTAAAAAACCTTCAATTTATTCTTGAAAAATTTAAACCCCAAATGATGGAAACATTGAAAATGTATTCATTTTTGGATTTCCTTGGGCCATAACCAAACACAGTGAAGAAATAAATAATTAACAAATCTTTTTGGATTATTTTTTTTTATAACTCCAGTATGTTTCTGATCCACAGACTATCAGTAATTAATACTGTATGAACAGGTAATAAAGTGTTGTAGTGATATGAGTCTAGATTATCAAACTCCTAAAGAAGAAATAGGTTAATTTAACTATAATCTATAATCTTTTGTGCTCTTAATTACTTATTTTATCATGTATTGTTATTCATGATAAATCTTAAAACACTTTAAGTTTATTCCAGTTAGCACAGAATGCAAAATGATAGTAATTATTGCTGATAGCACTGAGTTAATGTAAAAAGTTGTACTTTTCTATCACTGAGATGAAAAATTTTGTCTATGGTTATTACTTAAGTTAAAAAATAGGAAATACCTTCCTTCTACATGTCTATAATACACATACATTAAATGATATAAGCTTAAATGCACGCATGTACTCTCTCACTACCTTAGTTTAGTTACTTCTGTGAACTATAACTGACTGCGTTTCTTCAAGTGAAAATTTAAAATATGCAGAAAAATAAGGTTACATAATGATATTAATTTTCAATTTTTTATTTAAATAAACTCTCAAATATTCTCATTTTCATTCTAATGCTATTCTTCAGTTCCAAAAGTACATGTGAATAAGATCCATACCTAAATGAGGATTACTCACAGCTATTTGCAGATACTGAAAAAAGCCTACACATTATAGTTCATCTTACTGGTTAATACTTGCCAACAACATTTAGTAAGGGATTAAGACTCAGGAAGTTAAACTAAGAAAAAAAACCCTTTAATACAATTCCTCATAGATATGAAATATTTTGATTATTTATATTAGTGAAAGAAGAGCTAGAGCCTGGTAGATATAAGAAGGGAGCCAGACTGAGACTGAAAAACCCCTTGCGCTTAGAAACCTGTTTGCAAAAGCCATGCTGGGGTATTCCATGCACAGGAGTGACTAACAAAGTTCAACACAGTGATCAATGCCCGCCAACACTTTCAATACCATGGCATCGATAATCATGTCTGTTATGTTTTAAATTGGTGGATAGGTCTTTCTAAGTGGCTGCATTGTCAAAATTAAGGTAAGCAACAAAGAAATGAGGAGAGAGATATTGTTTTTTCATTTTTTAATAAAAGGCAAACAAGGCTTTTTATAGACATGCTTATGACACTCCTACTCTTCCCTCTGGCAACTCTTGTTGCTTGTTCGTCAAGACAAAATTGATAAAGAAGAAAAGTGGTTTCCTTCTTTATCGTATTTGTTTTCATATGCTTTCCCTTGGCTTAAAAACTTCTAAATTAGTGACCATTGTATTTACACAGTGCTGACAGCTGCTGAAAACATTTCATCTCATATAACACAAAGAAGAACACAAAAGGAGGTAGTCATAAAATATTGCTATTCTTTTTCAGGTTTTCCTATACTTTTACTTTCTTGGTGCTACATAACATTGCATTTTACACCACAGAACAAAGTAAAATATACAGGAGATTGGCTTCAAAGACAAGGAGACATTTTAGATTGTTCTGCTTTCTCCCATGTTTTTGCTGCCAAGATTAGCGAATGTGGTAATGAGTGGCAGCTAAAATTTAGGAACATTTTCAAATTATACAGTGTGCTTTTGACTAAGAGGTTCCCATATGATCTGTTCATATGTAGAAGTGTAGAATGTAGAAGTGAAAATACATCCTGTCTTACTGAAAAAAGCCTTGTTAACATTGAATATAAACAACTGATGGATATGGATCTGTCCACTATAGAAAAAAATTATGCAGTGTTTTGTGAAAGCAAGAACATATAAAATCCTAATCTTATTACAACAGAGATCAATAATATGACTGCATGAAACTGTTGTACTTCATAAGGAATATTCTGCCCTTAATTTGGAATATTGAAATTTATTTATAATGAATTATTTCACTACAGTTTTTTAAAATGGGTTTCATTTTCATATGAGAAAATTAAATTAGAAATCTTTTGGACTCCTGTTGAAAAACCAATGCCCTGAAAACTGGCAACTTCTAGCTTTTGTTATGTAAGAAAGAAAAAAAAATTAAGTTGTACAAAACTTAAAAGCACACTCACCTGGCCACCCAGGCACACATATACATAAATTCAGTCTCTTGCTTGATTTTACTTTACTTTTTTATAAAGCTGAAGAAGTCTTTTGCAAATGATGACATTTTTCAAGCCAACAGACAAGACTTTAAACAGATCATTCTATACAACACATTTGTATTCTAACAAACTTTTCAATAATATCAATTGATAACCTTTGAACTTACTTTTGTTGTATTAAATTTCGTTCATTTTCCTACGAGCATCCTGCTGCTGCCATACTTGTCTTCTGTGTGTTGTGTAAGAGAAGATGCAAGCCTTCTTTGGGAAAGAAGGGGAATATCAGCCTAACTTGTAGAGATGTTTCAGTGCTGGTAACCCTAGCTGGAGACAGGTGCCTTTCTGAAGCCAGACTATGGCTTCATGGAAGAGTATTGCTTGAGGCACCTCTCATCTTGTACATCTTAATTTAAGCAGGTTTTGCTCAGTGAGTTTTTGCCTTTGTAATTTTTGTGGAGCCTATTCATACGTACCTCTCTCTCCCTCTACCTTCATCCCCTTTATTATTTAATGAATTTTCATACCCATTTGAGATGCAAATCAACCTCACCAAATGGCTACCTTCCATTAACTACATGGTGTGAGAGTCCTCAGGATATTCTCTGTTTAGAAATAGGGCCTCTGGCACACCATGGCCAAGATGTGCCCAGTCATGGAACTATCCCCTTTACCTTATGGAAGTAGTTTTTATTTAGCCCTTTATATTTATTTTTTTTTTAATTACTTTTAATTTATCAGAAAGGATTAATAGCTCACTAGATGTTGCTATTATCATGGGTTATAAAAAGATGGTAGAAGAAAATTCTGAAAATTCATCTGTTCACAAATAGTGAACAGTGTAATGAAGTATAAAATAGATGTCTCAACCCTCAGCAGGCAGGTATGTAGTATTTCCATTTCTGCTATTCCATTAAGGTTTTACTTAAATAGGGACAATTATTTATTTGTTCCATAAGATTCTTATTATGTGGTACTAGCCACATACAGCTTCTGAGACAATGCCTCTGGTCAGTCAGCAAAAAAACAAATAAAGGATTAAGACAAATATGTACCTATTGGGAGTTTTTGGAAAGTAAGAGGTGTTCAGAAGCAGGTACAGACTGGATACTAATCAGTACCCAAATTCTTAAAATATATTTCAGTGTTCTCAAACCGGCAGCCTTAAAAGGAAGACAAATATGTGAAAATAATTCTTCCTTGCCCAAAAGACCTTATCAGTACATAATTACCTTCTTTGGCTGGTTAGCTGGGATAACAATTTTTTCTCTACCTTCCTCTTTTCCAATGTAGGTTTAAAATATATATATATTTTTTTTCTCTATCGCACTTCTAAGGTATCCAGAGTAACAGAGGGTTAAAAATACTGCCAGAATAAGAAAAATCTTTGGGCAACTCATGCAGATATAGCAAATACTCTCTGTGGGTAGCAGCAGGAGGGGAATGTGCTATACCTTCCCCAATACTTAATATTATGCCTGATCTCTTACAAATTTGGAGAATTACTGTGTATACCTTAGCTGCTCTTGTAGATGTGTGGAGATACCTATAATATTAATTATAAAGAGATGTAATTTCATATTCTTGAACCTATGTGTTTTCCCTCATTGCAGTTTGTTGATAAGAAAGACCGTACTCATTTGCCTACCCCAGTATCTGACTTGTAATCAGCAGTGGCATTTAACCAGGGAAGACTGTATGTGGCCAACATATGAAGATATTCTCTTAATAATGTCTATATGCCTACAACAGTCTGTGGCTTTGGGTCTTCCTGAGCTGGAAGTCATATTTTTATGTTTAAAAATAACATAAAATCTGTTCTTCTCATGTTCTGTTCTATCAATAGCTTGATAGTGGAAACAAAAAGGATATATTTACCTGATGCCTAGAACCTTGCAAATGTAGTCATATTTGTATTTTTCCCACCTTTCAGTCTGGCACTTATTGGGTTTTTTGGAGGATATAATTGCATAGGTTTCAGTCTACAATACATACATTATTTGCTTAAGACCTAAAGGTTATAAAAGAGCTAGTAGATCGTAAAAAAGACCACAGTGGGAAAAGCAGGGAGGGGAGATAGGGTCCAGTGCTGAGTAGCAGCAAATACATGAGAGACAGTGACAGTTTATAATTCCTGCTGAGTTCAAAGCTGAGAAACTTTGTATCTTACCCATATCACCACTACAAGAGATAGCTGCAGTAGGAAGCAAAAAGACCCAAAGTTAACATGTGACACACTGAAACGTTAACATGTGACACATTCTCTATGGCTTTGGGAGGTATATATCTTTTATTCTCACATAAAGTTCTTTTTATTTCCTGGTATTGTAAGCAAGCAGAGCTATACAGAGCAAACTTTACTGCACAAATATAAAACTGGTAGAACTTGGTCCTTTAAGAAATTTCCTAGAAATGTTAAATTCTGCCTAAAGACTTCATTCCTACCCCTTAAACAATAAAAAAGTTTTGAGGACTTCTCTTCCAGTCACTTGTGAATGTTCCATCTTTTTGAAATTGTCATTAATATATGAAAATTGATCCTTCTTTTTCTACATCTTCTTGACATCCTCAACAGCAGTAAGGATCACAAAGCAGAGGAAAGTAAGAAGATAACCAGAAGCAGCTAAACTAAATGAAATTCAGATTGCTGCCAGTTCTTCTGTCTCAAATTCAATACAATGTTTGACATGTGAAATGAGGGTCAGCTGGCAGGTATAGCAAATCTGCACCTGCTTGGAGCTAGTGGAAGTTGTCCAAACTGCTTTATTTCCCTATCTATCTTTCTTGATGATATGAAAACTGAGAAATTTAGATTACGCAAGTCATTGAAGAAACTGAAGCTTGGTAATCTCTTCAGCAAAGTAGCATAGAGGAGGACACAGTATTTTTACTGCAATTTTGCTGCAGTGTTTTCCCACTGCAAAGAGCTTAATGGTATGCAGCACTCAGTGTTTTTCCTCATCTTAAACAATGTAATTCTTAGCTACAACAGCAATTTCTAACAGTCCTAAATCATCACAGACAAAAACAGACTTTTATTTCAGCCAGCACATTGATAGAAAAACTTCTAAGCAGAACACTGACTTGCTGTAGCACAGTATAATCAAAACATTTTAACAGATATTTTACTTGCTACTGTATATAGTATTTCAAGTAACATGGTTTCATGTACAAAATTTCTTAAGTACATTCTTTCATATTTTGTATACAAAGACATTTTGTATGCAAGCAGAAGAATCTGATCTTGACCACATCCTGAACACTCTGTAATTCCAGCAGTTATTTTGTCAGTTGTTCTGTAAATGTCCTGGAATTGTTTGCCTCAAATCTTTCTTATCTCAATGAAAATTTTTATCCTGCCTTTATCAATGAAGTGGAATTTAAACTAACATGCAAACAAACTCCAAATTTCTTGGATATCTTTTAATGAATAAATGTGTTGATTTCAGTGATCTGACATAATTTATCTGGGAAACTGAGCCATAACTTTCATGGGAAACAGTTCTCTTAATCAAAAAATTTAAAGTGGAAAAAAAATCTTTGTAAAGAACTCTTAATATCTATGTAAAAAATTTTTCAAGATTGTTTTTGAAATTGCAGAACAATCCACACTGTCATGACAGTCAAAATACTTAAAAATACCTCAGTAATTTTCTAAAAGTGAAATCCTTTGATATTTCTGTTGTCAAGCCAGGTGTTAAAATATTAATCTGTATTAGTTTAATTGTTACCTGCCACTCCTTGTCTGTTCCACATGAACAAATGATGGCTTCACATAAAACAGATGCTTTAATCAATAGAATCAATAAATATATGTAAAATAGTAGAGAAAAGACTGCAGGTCAAATGGATCCCAGTGGGATATGTCTAAACCTAATGAAAGAGATGCTTTTGTATCTCTGAACAATGATGCAGTTACCAAAGAATCATAATAAATGGCATTAAAAGCTGTTACCCTATTTATTTGGGATTTCTGAGGTGAACTTTTGTCTAGTAGGCTTAGCACAAAACATTTCCTTAACTTCTACCTTGGATTCAGTAGCAGCTTGAACTTCGAATCACTTAATCTCTATATGAGCCAGTTTTCCCTGTAAGCAGACATTTTCTCATTTTCTCACTGGGGTTCATGAGAATTAATATAAAATCATGTAAGAATGACCATAAATCATCAAAAATCAAAAAAGTGTCTACCTGGAAGAAACCTTAACTGACCATCTAGCCTTGAAGGTAGTCTCAGCTGCAGTTACCTCATGAGGAATATGTGTTTGTCTAAAAGGCTCTTAAAACCACCTAATAATGGATATATTGCAATCTCCCTGGGCAACCTACTCATCAAAACAATGTATGCAGAGCTCTGGTTAGGGACAGCAACGAAGGCTGCTTCTAGAGGCAGCGGAGCTTCTTCTAAGCAGATATCATGTGAAAAATTCTAACTCCCTCTTTACTGAGGCTGGTAGACCGTACAGGATCATGACGTGTTACAGTTGGAAATCTCAGTTTATCTGCATGCCAGCATTTGAAACTCAGGACACCTATGGATCAAGGGTCAGAATCAACTATGTGCTGATGCGCTCATGCTTTCATTTTCATGACATCCCTCTGCACTATGTAATCATTTTCAGTAACAGGGGAGGACATTAAGAGCCATGAACCCTTGCAATAGTGTCTTTTGTCCAAATTTTCAATGTTTGAAGAATGTATGGGTGAATTTCAGTCTACTTCTTTAAGTTTATATTTTATTTTTTCTTAACAGAAATTTATCTATATCTATTGGTCTATGTACAAATATAAATTTGTACATAGTGCCTTTTTTTTGAACTTCCCTTTTTTGAATTTTCCAATCACTCATAAAAAATGTATTCTTTGTTCAGAATTGACCATGGAGTTTATGCCCATAGACCTCTAAGTCTTTGATTTGAGGACCAGTTGGATGTCCTGTGCAGTAAAAGAATCAGGAAAAGAGTTCAGCCCAGGTATTATTGGACAAAATATACTAGTCTGGTTTCATAACTAGTGTGGATAAAACCTTGGATTTTAGAGGAAAACCAAGTAGCATGATGAAGACACATATGCATACATAGGAAAAAAAAATCCTATAAGCTACAATGTTATTAAAAGATTTTTTTATAGAAAAAGAAAGTATAAACAACAAGTGAAAACAGTGCTGCTGTGAAACTAGTTGTACTTTGTATATATATGTGCAGGAAAAAAAAAAAAAAGAGAGAAAGAGACAAGAAGAGAAAGAAAGAAAGAGAAACAGAGAGAAAGAAATAGAAGGCACTCAGGGGTTTTCGAATCCTGCAAGAAAAACTGGTCAAATCGCCTGTGACAAGCTAACTTTCTAGTACAACTTTCAGTTATTACTTTGGTCAGAGTCACTGAGCACCGAAAAATAAAGCACTTTGAAGAAACTTAACACTTTCTTTGGGAAACCTTAAAATTTCAACAGTCATTAACAATCATTAATTATAAAAGGTGTTTGTGAATGCAATTGATACTACACAAATGAAATTTATATGGTGAAAAACCCTCACAGAGTTAATTTTATCTTCCATTTATACTTTGGAAATTATGTAGTAGCTACTGGCTCTTCACATGTATTTAAAAAAAAACATGTATTCAAGACTAGATGCTAAATCCTTGTTCCACTTACCTAGTAGATAATTATGTGATTTTGCTCTTCTGAGGTCATTTCTTCTTAAATTCCAATATTTGTAAAATGGAAAAATCCCACCATATTCCATGATATGTGATAAAAAAAAGTTTTGTTAAAACCAAGCAATTGATTCTTATCAACAAAAATAGTAACTTAGATAATGACTAGGAAAGAACCCTCAAACAACTCCCCTTACCCCAAACCAAAAAAAAAAACCCCACCCAAACCCAAACCCGACTCGGAAAGCACCAGAAATAAGAGATTAACCTGGGACAAACTGGAAAGTGTCTTCATTCATGGGAATCCTCATCCAGTTTTAAATCAAGATGATTTCCATTCGGGCTTGTATTAGTTTTCAGTACCATATTAGGCTTTGCATGCAGTGTCCCAGGTAAGCCTCTAGGATTTTGTGCTGTACTTTGATTCTTAGTTAGATATTGAAGACCAAGAAAACTTATCAAAACTACATGTTATCTTCCATTTTATATGGAATTGGGTTGACACAATACTTAAAGAGTAAGTTGCACATGATTTTTACTTCATACCATAAATTCCTTCCTGTCACAAATGTTCATCTGGTTTATTTTTTCCAGATTTTTTTATTAATACATGACTTGATACTGACTTAAGCGAAGATACCACACTCAGGATCAGGGACCAGTATTCAGGATCAGACCAAAGATTTATAACTTAATTATTTTCTCTTTCCTATTCTTTCTTACCACAGGCAAGTAGGCATTAGTTCTCGTTTCATGGGATGTTCTAATACTTTCAATGGCCTTAAATATGAACATGGATTAGCTACTACAATTTGCATTTTTTTATAGCCTTCTATATTGTGTTATGTATAATGTCACTTTTTATTTACCTGCATTCTATTTTGATCACAGCTATAAAATCGGGTTCTTAAATGTCAGTAATAATTCATACCACAAAGAGTATGAAATGAAGGGCAAAACTTACACAAAAGTATATAAACTGAATTTAAATCCTTCAGGGATATGTAGAGGAAATGTTCTGCTATGAGTATGATAGTGAGTTATCTCCCTTTTGCATTTACCCTTAAACTGCAGACTCGGGATAAACTATATTCCATAATATAGTAGGACAGAACATAAAAAGATACATTTTTCAATCAAATTTGACTACTTTTAAAAGAAAGGAAAATGCTTCAGTATCATTGTCTACAATGTCAGAGAGATAGTCCATGCAGGTACATCATGGCAGTCAACTTTGCAACATAATTAAAGTGTAGTAGGCTGCACGTGGTCACTACACATTCTGGAATTCAGCAGTGCTTGCGCTTTATGAGGACTCAGAGTCGGTTCAATGACCTACTTTGGAGGTCAGGTAGAAAGTTGTGTTGCTTCCCACTGGGTCACAGTTTCCAGCTACCAGTTTTGGGCATCACTGGCCAAAGTGCCTGGCCGTCCCCTGGCATCATGAATGCCCCTGGTATCCAGGATTGTCCCTGACTTCCAGCGTCTTTCCTCCGTGCAGGATCTTCACCTTTTTCATTCCATCTCCTGTCTTTCTGAGACCACTTCTTTTCAGGAACATTTATTTTCTCTCCCCTCTTC
>NW_015090839.1:10955381-11119305 GCF_001431845.1 Calidris pugnax | reverse complement strand
TTTTCCCAGTCTAAACAGTCTATGTGCAAAAGCACAGCATGTGATCAGCCTTGCAATTGTTGGTGCAGTCTCATGTCCCTTTATGAACTGGAGATTGAAGACATGCCACTTTTGCTTAGTCCAAATGTTATAAAAATTTACAACCTGAGTGTACCAGTTGCATGTAGCAAGCAGCAGACAGTTCAAAAATTCAATTTTGGACATTTCTACCCCATTACTCCCCCCATAGCTGTGTGCCTGCTGCTAGTATTTTACAGTTTAAGCTATTGGTTTTGCCATTTGCAAAACAGCATACGTATTTCTGCCATTTACTTTTGCTGGCAACCGTGTTTCCACAGCAAAGTTACTGTGAGGACAGAGAATACAATGGAAAGGCTTCAACCTTCACGTGTAGGAGCAGTTAACCTTTTCTTTTGTTCAGAACAACACTTTTCTGATAGAGCAGTAGTGATTTTGTCCTACTGGCTTCTGCTCAGGGGTGCCCAATCTGGGCCATTGTTTTTGTCTTATAAATGAGTGTCTTTTCAGAATGTGTTTAAATATATAAAGTAGCTAGTTAACTAGTAATACAAAAAACTTGACTATATCTCATTCAAGTGATGCAATAATACTCCATATACATATACATACCAGAATGTGTTTAAATATATAAAGTAGCTAGTTAACTAGTAATACAAAAAACTTGACTATATCTCATTCAAGTGATGCAATAATATACATATACATATACAAACCCGGTCATCTCAGTTTATTTTTCAGCTAAGATTGTATAAAGGGACAGTACAGTGAGATCTCATACAGCTAAATTTAACTGTTGTTGCATTGCACACAGTACTGTAAAAAAACCTGCTTGTTCTCCCTCAGGTATGATGACAATTAATGTTTCATCACATTCGGAAAAATAACAAAATAACACTTTATAATGCCAAAGACTGAACTGTTCGTGTTTTAAGTTATTTTCTGTTTGTTGGCTTACTTTCTGCTGGAGTGACTCCCCAAGCTGGAGATCTCCTTAAAATATGCAATTACTCAGTATAAAACATGAAGTTTTTTTAAATTACAAAATAAACCAGATCACGTACTTTGAAAGGAAAATGTACCTGTAAAAGAATACCCTTTTCCTTTTTTCAGCTTGTCTCATATAGGGATATATAATATCTTAGCTCTAACAGACTAACACTCTGCAGAAGCCCATATGCATAAGCCACATATCCATAACATATGCCATATCACAACAGTACAAAGTAGCAGTAATTGTTAGTTTTCTCATAAAATTTTATATTAAAACAATGATGCTAAGCATTGCAAATATCTCAATGTTTGTAATCCATCAGCAAAAGAGGAAAACAATCAACAATATGACCTTAATCAACTTTATACATCCAATTCTAAATAAGTGTACAATAACACAGAGAATATACTCTTGTTTGTGTGTTTATACTTTAGTCAGAAATATGGATAACCAGTTACCAGTAAAAGTGTAGTTTTAATAACTCCAATTTTATGGCAGACTAATTTCCTAAGTATTGATGCTTTTTCCCCGGGTCTATTTTATAGCTCATGCTGAGCTTCAGCCTCCTGCATGTTTACTGTTATCAACTTCATTCAGCTAGTTTAAAGCTAGCTCAGGCATTTCTACACAGGTTTCAGACATCTTTTTTGGCTTCAGTAGGCATATTTCAGAGGCCTGACGTAAAATTGCAGCCTTAGGCACTGTGGTTTCATTCTGCCAGTGTGTCTTTCCAAGATTCATTAAAAATATACCTGTAAATTGAAAAGCAGAGTCAAACATTTGGTCATAGGATTACTGCAATAGCATGTGCTTCCCTTCCGTGTCAAAGCCCTGTGTTGATCTTATTGTTGAAGATAAATAGAATTATTATCAGTTGTTGATTATTTCCTTTTATAATTTTGACTAATTAGGAACTACGATTTCCCTAAAATCTTGTTTTTCACAGCTGAGCCAGGAGGCTTCCAATGTGGTGCCTTACTGCTTGTTTGAAAAGAAACAAGTCAATGCATTTCAGATAACATAAATACCCAATATTAATTGAAATTAAAAGAAGAAGAAAAGAAAATCCCAGGCCTCTGCATATAAACTCACAACAGGCAGATAAGTATTTATAAGAAATACTTACATGAATTGTGCCTGTTTTAAGGTAATCTGAAACTAATCTGCACTCACAAATTATCTGATCTACTTTCTATACTGACTGATTTTTTGAAGTTAACCAATTCCAGGTGATCATCAGAAGTGACACATAAGCAGTTGACACACTATTGTCTATTTCATTTCTGTTACCCTGTTCTTCGACCAAAAATTTCACAGTAGAATCAATAAGCTGCATTTCAAAGACTGTTCAGAACCATATTGCTTTAAGAAATCAAGGACAACTTCAACAAACTATTTTTAGATTTGTCTCTAAAAATGTTATTATGCTGAAACAATGAATTGCTTGGGATCTTTTTTTCTCCAAATACAAGTGCTCATTTTGCTATCATGCCATTCTATTATCATGGATCATTCTATTATCATGGATGAAAATTTACAGGGCAATGTTATTGAATGTGAACACTTTCTGATACAAAGAAAATTGTAAAGCAATTGTTAATATTTCCATTCTGTAATATCATAGTCTTTAATTTGACTTTCTTTTCATTTCTTTCAGGTTCTTCAGCAAGCCGTGGAAGAACTAGAAATTACAACAGTTGCACAGCTGACCACACCAGAATCAATAGATCAATAGTCATCAGTATGAATTTGTATGTTGGCCCTAAGTGTGTAAATACACAAATCTGTAATGTTAAATTGTAGGTTTATGGTATGTTTGTAAATTTATAATAGACAAAGTTTTGCTATATGTACAATGTGTATTTCTAAAACAAATTAATTTTCTATAGTTTTTCTCCACTAAATCCCCAAAGACATAACTATTCTATTTGATTAACTTCCCAAGCTAACCTCTCCACTCCTTGAATTTATGCTTTAATATGGAAACTTGGAAAGTTCTCATCATTTTTTTTCTGCATCATTTCGTTTTTTCACAATTTGGTGTTTATCTTTAGGTGAAGAAGTATTTCTGACAGGCTCTTATTATTTTTGTTCAGCTCTTTAGCTGAACAACTAGTTATAGGGATCATCTACTTAGTAAACCTGTGAAAAAAACCAAAACAAATCATATTTACTTAAATCAGAAATATTTTGATTAATTTTTTAATATTGAGTATAAGCACAATTAATCACAGTATCCTTCGAATTAACTTATTTTATGCTTCATTTTTCAAAGGTATTGTGTCTTATAGGCAAAATACTTGTCTTTCATACAAGAGCAATCCAACTAGCGTTAGTGACCATTAGAATCACAGCCCAGATTGGAAAATCAGTCCTTAGAAGAGAACGTGTATAGGAATCATTTGAACTATAGCTCTCATGAGCTAGTTGAACACAGATGAATATGGACCTAAAATTTGAAATAACTTTCCTTTCATTTGAAATAAGACTTGCATGAATTGTTAATGAAAAAGTATTTTTCTATGCTGATTTCCCCTATCAGTGACTATAGAATGGTTTCCTCTAGCTGCAAGCTAAACATTTAATGAAATACATCTAAAACAAATCTATGCAGTATTTGAAATCAATACACCAGCTGTCTTATGCATGCATAATGTCTCCTAGTGAGTCTAAAAAAGCCAAATATGTTGAATTCTATATGTTCTTTTCCCGACCAATCAACTAATATTAAATAGGGTAGATTAAAATTAGAGCTGGATTAGCATTTTTTAACTTTATTTCAACAGCTTCAACAGTTTGAAACTCAGCTGCAAATTATTTTCATATATTAAAACTTGACTTATAAAATCTTAGTCTAGCCATCTCTCTTTTCCAACTAATATTAAATAGGGTAGATTAAAATTAGAGCTGGATTAGCATTTTTTAACTTTATTTCAACAGCTTCAACAGTTTGAAACTCAGCTGCAAATTATTTTCATATATTAAAACTTGACTTATAAAATCTTAGTCTAGCCATCTCTCTTTTTTTTTTTTTTTTTTTAAGATTATAAGAGGCTGCTCAACTTTACAGTAATATACATACAGTTTTAAGAGAACATACATAAAATAATGAAGGGTGAAGCAGAGAATTATTTCGTGAGCTACCATATGTAAAATCTAAAACTTGAATTTATCCTGCTGTAGATACCACAGTGATCCATCCTGATATGAACTAAATGTGGTCTGGGAGGTGGAGGGGTCTATTCTATGTGGAGGTTTAAGTCATGTTTCCTGCCTGATTCAGACCTCTATTAGACCAGAAACACTTATTTCTGTGTGAATTAATACACTGCCCAGAAGCACTGGATCAATTTCTAAAACACTTCCACAAGTAGCTCGCTCATGACTTTTATTCTTTCCTGGGACAGGGATAAGATCTTTTGGACCCCCTTCACACCGCGTCTTAGCTGGCTTCTACATGCGTTGTGTCAGCAGATTTCTCCTACTTGAGTTTTTTAGAGTCACCTTTCCTGCCTTAAAAAGAATCAATATCTAGAGAAGGTTGTGAAATTGCTTCTCTGTCTTTTCTCTATATTATAAACCGTGCCATACATCTAAAAATGAATGCTGACTACTATGAGTGATACTTATTCATGCAATGAGGATACTATTCTAAATGTGAAATAATTCCATTTTTTAGATTTAAAAACTACTTACTTTATTGTACTACACAAATCAGAACAGAGGTTAAAGCAACACTGTTAAGCCCAGCCATTAAAATATTAATAATCAAGACCCACAGAATACATTCTATTTTCTTTGAATGCTTGAGATTATAATAAATCTATAACGAATATTCCTGGGTCTTTGAGTTTTGGGATTCTTATTATTTTGTGCATCATATTTTTAGCTTTAACCTCTAAGCATATGTTAGAAATTTACATGTTACTCTGATGGATGGTATCATTTGCAAGACATTGCAAAACAAAAAAGAAAAAGAAGAAAGATTCCTACCTAATTGTATGATTATATAGGCAGAAGAAAAAGGACATGAAACTCGGTGCAATCCATAAGAACTGAAGGAAAAAATGAAAAGGCATAGAACTGAAGATATAAAATGAAGCAAAGCATTTATGAACAAGCTGGTTAAAATTCTATCTGGGTAACTTACAAAATTTTTTTTATTAATGATGTAATTTAAATATTTTATATTTTTCAAGTTAAATAAATATTTTAAAAGTTGGGTCCAAAACATGTTATTAGCTAGATTAGTGAACACTATGAATGAAAACCTAGGTCCCATGTCTGCTTCTACCATTAAAGTAAAATCTCTGTATTAGATTAAAAATGAAAGAAGATGAAAATCAGACTTCTTTTCTTACTCAAAAAACAGCTAGTTGTGTGAGTAAGAAGTCGAAGATTTGTCTGGTCTGTGTGAAATCTTCTGGACTAAGATTCTGGTGGTGACATGCCGGAACATGACTACCTGAGTGGGGGACCCAAAAGTTTGCTTTTTGTGAACATCAGCATGTTCACAAAGCGAAATGTTTTCATACCTGTGGAAAAAGAAACAGGTAATGCAAACAGAAATAGAGAGACAGATAAATAGACAGACAGATGCATGTATAACATATTTAAAAAGCAATCGTCACAGAAAAAGACTTTACATGACATGATGTAAAGTCTTTTTCTGTGACGATTGCTTTACATCATCACATGATGTAAAGTCAGTGGCAGGGGAAATTATGTTTAACTAAGACAAAATCTGAGTAAATTCTTTGACTAGCAATACTAAATTAAAGAATGGAATACATTTAATGTTGGTAAGACAAACTAGCTCTGTAATTTTGGTTTTATGTGACAATTATTTCCCTACTGTTTTGCATACTTACGGATAAGAAAATGTTCCTCTGATTTAATGTGAGCAACTGCTGGATGGCAACCAAAATTGAATGAATAAACAGAATAAATAAATAAATAAACAAATAAATAGTGCTTCTTAATGCTATATACTCTTTATATGTGCATTGGTTGCCGTAGGTGTTTTTGGTTTTATTTTAATAGATTTATCAATAATGGTACTAAAGAAACTTTTCTTCTCTTTTAGTTTTCTTAATCTGTTTATGTAATTTCATTTAATAGGTCTATATAGCAGAGTTTATTTAACTTGAAATATGGAAGAGTTTGGATATTTTTCATAAACTCTCTTTTTAAAAGCATGTAGGGGTTTTATATGACAGTTACTCAGCCAGCTGTACCAGCATCAACTGTATTCTTACCATAAGATTCTTAATATAATAAGTAGGAAAAATGAGCACTAAGTATTGATATAAACAATATGTCAAAAGCTTTTGTCAGATTATTTGTAAGCCATTGCTTTACCTTTTTCTTTTCTGGGCTTGTGATAAATGTAGTATTGTGGTATTCATGGAAACTAACACCAGAGTTGACAGCAAGCGTGAATTTGTAAGGTAAGATCAGTTGATGAACTTGCAAAATGTGTGAGTGGAGAGATTATGGCTAAATATTTCTTCAGAGACTGCTCATTTACTCTCCATTCTTGTTTCTTCAGTGCCTAAGGATGAGCTTAATTGTGGACTTGCAGCATATGGTTATGAACTAGGGAGATAAGCTTTCACTGAAATATACTGTGCATAGAAGTACAGTACATTAAAAAAACAAAAGAGTGCAGAAAAATGATTATTGAAAAAGAAGTAGCTTGGATGTTGCCATTATAGCACTTGTTGTGCTGCAGAAAAATGAAGTGTGAGTCCACTGTGCATAAAAAAAGAACCTTAGAAGGAAATAGCTGGATTACCCATATGAGGTAGGTGAGTAGAATTTACTTCATACTGGTAAGGGACTTTCTGAAGTTTACAGAGCTATGTCTCCATGAAGACTGTGAGATTTGTTGATATTGCCTAAGGTCTGAAGATCAAACATTTACTGGATTTATATAAGCACCTTTTATCATTTTCAAACAATTGCTTCTGTCCTGAGCTCAATATCTCACCCTTAACTAAGACATATACACTAGAAAAGTTCAAAATTTGATTGCAACAGCAAATGGAGAATCCAGTACGTTCTTTTAGCAACATGTTTTGTTTTTAATTTGAACTTGTTTGACTACAAATTCCAGTCATTAGTTATCATTAGATGACCTTTGTAAGCACTCACCACTTGATTTTAGAGCCATTTTTTCACTGTGGAAGAGGCCTCAACAGACTGGAAGCTTCATGACAAGAATATTTGCAATTGTCCAATAGTAATGTCAAACACAGGTTAACTACATTCACCTCTATATATGAGTACTGAACATCATGACTAATGTTCAGCATTAATTTAACCTAACATTGTTATGTTAGTAAAACTAATAATCACTTAGGAGATACATAGCTGTATGTCCACTTTCTCACACTGGGAGAATCTGGGAGCATGGTGAAGGTTTTTGGAATACAGTCCCCTGGTAAATATTCAAAGTATACTAAGTTTTTTGGAACAACTCATGTCCAAACTTCCCTAGCTGTACGGAAGGATGGAAGACAGAAAAATAACTTAGCAATAAAGAATGGATTATAGGCAATAATTTTATATGTCAAATATATGGATTATATGTCAAATATATGGATTCCAGAAGCAGAAGAATCTAAGTTTGGAAACAGTTGGTAGTTGACTGGTTAGACTGCAATCACACCATTAGAGCTTGGGTAGGAGTAAGATCTGTGTCCATTTAATAACAGTTGAATACCAAAATGATACATTTTTGTATTAATCTATCTGTTGTCAGGCTTCATATTGTAGTCCATTACCATTTCTTTCAATTTAGATGTATTTTGTGAAGATCTTTTGCTGAGCTTTCATTGTCAATGTTGTGATACTTTAGATTCCATGTTTCTTGAAAGAATTTGAAAGCTGCTGATGAAAATGGTTACTACTAAGGCTTTTGCCCATGGCTGTTTTTCTACAGTTTTACACAGGAAGTGTATTTTTTGCTGTTGTCGTTGCCATGAAGACTGAAACCCTACCTTTTATTCAGTAAAAGTGAGGACCTTTTATTCAATTAAAGTTAAATATTGCAGGCTCACAATAAGACTTAACAGTTGGCAGGGATATATTCTACACATATTTTACATACTTTGACCTTATTGTTTCACAGTCAGCAGTATTTTAAGCTTGGTTCCTATCTCAGGTATACTAATGTAAGCTTATTATGGATGAGATCAAAATTAATATACTATTTCATACAGTACTCTGCTAGTCATTGAGTTGTTTTATTCCCCACTTTCATACTGACTTGCAGAAAAAAAAAATCAAAACCAAACTTGTTCTGCTTATTTAAACACATATGTCTTTTAACTGTGAATGTCTTAAAGCTATTTGGAACAGTGTTAGTTAGTAGTCAGCTGTATTCAGTATAGATTGATATGATAATGTTACTTATATAAATTACTGGTCTTTGTACTCCTGCTGAAGTTCAAGATAGTTGAAAATGGATAAGAAAAACATGTCAGGAGAGAGCAGTGTAAGAGGATCAGGAGAGCAGGGGACTGTGACAGCCTGCTGGAGGTGATACAGTAGGAAAGGTTAAGTGTATGTGAGAGGTTATAAGAAGACAACTAGAGAGTTCTGAGCAGAATGGGAAAATGATAAGAAATAGACTTTGCCACACATTTAATGTTAAATATTCAACATATTGTTAAACATAGGTGATCTATAAGAGGTGCTAAAAGGTCCTCTGGACTTTTAGGCCAATGTTATGATTTTGGAGTATTAAAGTTATGATTTTTGATCTATTTGTGTTAACATGACTACAGAAGTCTCATTTCACATGTTGGCTAACCTAAGACAGTTTTTAGGAGTCAAATTTGTGAACGGATCATTATTTTTGTTTGGTTTCAGCAGATAGTGGGAGAAGAGAACACTATATATCATTACTATACTACTAATTAATATACAATATTCAAGAGCACACTGCAGTATTCTCTGCAGAGCAGGGAAGCTGAATTATGTCAGAGAGGAGAAAAGAGTTGAGAGCAGTTACAGTTTAAAAATGAGAATGTTCCCTTCTGATTTTATTTATTATGTTTCCACTGAGATTATAACTTGGACTGCTACTGTGAATCTTCCTTTGGAAGCACATATAATACACCTAATGTACTCCTAATTTTAGTGTTGATAAGTACATGTGAGTTAGATGGCTAGCATAGTCCAAGGTAAATGGTGCGAGGACTTATTATAAGTTGTATTTGTGGCCCAGGATTCCTAAGGCTTAGGTCAGGACTCAGAAGTTCACATGAAAGAAAGAAATAGTCACATCTTATAGTTTTGAAATCACTACTCTGAGTGAAATTCCTTTCAGTGAAAAGAAGTAACACTAATGGGGACACATATTTTAAAGCTTCCCTCATTCCTTCTTTCAATGTTTCTTGAAATAAATTCAGGAAAAAAAATCATCTACAGTACTGTAAGCTGAATCATTTTCACAGACTCTTGAAAGATTCACATTGCTAGAGATGATGTTCTGAATCTATTGACATTTAATCAGTTGATATCTGGAAAGGAAAAAAATTAACTCAATTGTAGTTACAAATGGGCCAATAACACAGAGAGGCTTCAGGCAATGTGCTATTAAGACTGCTTCAGAGATATGTTGAAACATGTTAATGTTTGAAAGAGTCCTATATCAGTAACCTGAGAGACTAAAACTTATTAGTTTTTGTAAGATAAATTTAATAGATTTCTGAATCAATTTGCACCACCTTTGCACAGCAGGAGACAGAAGCGTGCTACTCTCCCCTCTATTTAGGTTCCCAGAAGATTGAAATTTGTGATGTATATGTATTCTTTCTATCAAATGGAAAGTATTTGTATCTTTTCAGAATTATATAATTAAGAAATAAAAATCTGGAAATATCTAGAAACGCAGCAGTCTTTTTAGTATACATTAATTCTTGACTTAATTCAGGTTAATAGTAAGTGTTGTTTTCAGTACTAGAGAATAGGTTTGCATTAGACGTTATTTATAAATTAATACCTATGAATTTTATATAAGCACATGAAAACACCAAAAGAATAGAACAGTGCTCTCGGTTAAAAACTGATTGATTTACACCAAGAATTGGCACAATTTCAGTACTTCAAGCTGATTATTATGGCTTAATTGCTGAAGTGGAAAAAGAAAGATTAGCCTACTACTCTTTCCAACATTCTCATGATACTGAATCCAGAACTCAGAATGGAAAGTCTTTTCAAATGTCTTCCAATGGGCTTAGCATCAGGCCAGTCGGGCAAAAGTTTGACACATTTTTACAATTGTATAGTGGGAACTTAAAATTAATCTGTCTACATAACTTCAAAGCACTGTTGATTAAACTTTTATTAAACCTTTTATTAACAATCAAAACCTCCAATGAATCATGACACTCATGCAATCATTGTGACTCAAATCTGACAATTTTGTTGCTAATATGCGAGACAGTGGAATCTGGATAACATTGCCTTAGTTTTTACTGCTAACAGTGAAAACATGCTTGACAGTGAAGCAGACAAATGTGAAACACAGGGAGAAATGCCAGGATCGTATATAACAAATAAGTGTGGCATTTTGTCCTTTTTACATAATAATTTTATTGACCATAGTGGTGAGACAAAATATAAGAATTATAAGGGGCCTCCTCATCTGGTGTAAGTCAACATCACAAATCAAAGCTCCTATGAGAAAATTGCTAACTTGTTTTGAAGAGTGCTAATATTTATCTAGTGAGTTTGGTCATTTTGGAATGCTACTGGGAAAAAAGGAAAACAGGGACATCAGGCTGAAACCATTCTAAATGACTAGCAATACTTCAGTTTTCTAGTTAGACAGTAGAGCCAGATGAATTCTATTGTGTTTCAGCTATCAGCAGAGAGATTGCCCTTTCTTTATTTTCTGAGGTAGAGTTGAAGCAGTTTGACTTTTACAGAGTGAGTATAGTTTGCAAAGTTTATGAAGACAGGTTGTTACTCTCTTTTTCTTTGCAGCAGTAGGAAAAGAGGGATTCACCTCTCATGAAAGGCAACTCTGTAATACAGAGAAAATCATTAGCACAAGGTCTGGATGTGTTTCTTCCTAGGGTATTTAAAAATCAAATTTTATTTCCTAGCATCTTCATCGTTTGGCACTGTAGCACAATTTTCTCTGCAAAGGACTGTAATGATCTGACTTGTGCTTCATTTCAGCTACTCTTTTGGATGCAGTGTTCCACTTTCCTTTTTGCCTCATGGTTAATAGTAAATATAGGGGATGAATTCAGGTTTGCTAAACAAAAGAAGTCTATCAAGCAAGTAGCTGAAAACCTAAGGGAATTGTTTGCCTGAATCAGCTGGTGGAATGAACAGTGTGCTGCTTCTTGTGCAAGCAAGCTAGTTAAGGTCTAGTAATGTTAAAACTCAAAATTCTCTACTATAAAATGCCTGCATGCACTTACTACACGTGAAATGAAGTAGCTTATCTAGAAAGGTTTGTTTCAGCTGTTGCAACAGCGAACAGTTTATCAGTCATCTGAAACAGAAAAATTGCCTGTGGCATAAGAACAGTAGGGCTCTTTTCAGAAGTGTTTTGCTTCACAGTACGTCTAAGTATTGTGTTGAATCAGACTAACATTAACCAAGAATGTTTGTGTGCAATAATGTAGCCTTCTGCTCTGGAGTTTTGAGTCACTAGCACACTGGTGTAGCACTTTCATTTAAAGAAGTAACAGAAGACATACCTTGCAGTCATGAACACACTGCAGAAGTGTTTTCAGAAACACTCTAATGCAATAAATATAATGTTAATGTCCTCCATTTAAAAAAAAAAGGGTGTGGGGGTGTGTCATTATACACTATATTCACAGATACTCTGCAGAGATAAAAATGCTTAAAAATGAATTGGATGGAAATATGTACATATAGCTTTCACTATATGGACCTATCTTTAGAACACATATTTGACTTACCATTATAAAAAACATCATTTCTATAAAGATGCTACTACAAGAAAATAACTATATATTTGGAATTCTTGGCAATGTCTGTTATAGCCTCTGTATTGGATTAAAAAAACCCTGTAATTTTTGTACGAACTACTTCTTATGTCCATGATAGACTAATTTATCAGGTAGTTTTGATTTGTTTTAAAAAGGACTTGCTTATCGGTGTTCATAGAGATTATAACTACATGAAATCTACTCTCTTTCAATTTAAATCCTCCAGGAACAGCCTACTCCAATGTCGGTCCCCCACAGGGTCACAATCCTGTCAGAAAACCTGCTCCAGTGGGGGCTTATCTCCATGAGTTCACAGGTCCTGCCAGGAGCCTGCTCCAGTGTGGGCTCTCTATGGAGTTACAGCCTTCTTTGGGGGTATCTGCTTCACTGTGGACATCCATGGACTAAAAGGGGAGAACCTGCCTCACCATGATCTTCACCACAAGCTGCAGGGGAATCTCTGCTCCAGCAACTGGAGCACCTCCTCCCCTGCTTCTTCACTGACCTTGGTGTTTGCAAAGTTGATTTTCTCTCATGCTCCCACTCCTATCTTCCAGATGCTGGCGTGCTGCAGTTTTTTCCCCCATCTTAAATGTTTTGCCACTGAGGTGCTATCACCATCGCTACTGGGCTCAGCTTTGGCCGGCAGTGGGTGGGTCTTGGAGGTGGCTGGCATTGGATCTGTTGGATGTGGGAGAAGCTTCTGGCATCTTCTCACAGAAGCCACCCCTGCAGCCTCCCTGCTACCAAAACCTTCCCACACAAACCCAATACATCAGTGGTTCTCAATGTCGTGCTTTTTACCATTTTTAAAAATGGGTGTGATGTTTCTTTTTTTCCAGTCACTGCAGACTTCACCTGACTGCCGTGACTTTTCAGATACGATGGAGAGTGGCTTAGCAGCTACATCTGCCAGCTACTTCAGGAACCTGTGAAGCATCTCATCAGGTCTTATGGACTTGTGTCCAGGTTCCTCATCTGATCTTCTCCTATGGTGGGATGGACTTCATTCCCCAGGTCTCTATCTACTCATTCAGAGACTAGAGACATGTACAAGTAACAATTCCCAGTGAAAAGTGTTGAGTTCCTCAGTCTTCTCAATGTCAGCCATCACCAGATCCCCTGCCTCATTTATTGGTAGTGCTTTAAAGCATGAGGTTTGCAACAGATCTCTCTCACTTCCCATCCTAAAAGGACCTTATGCAGCAATAAAACCCCAACTGTCTCTTTTGTGTAAAAGCTTTTCTGTTTTGTAGTGGTAATACTACAGAGAATGTAGTATTAAATCTGTAACACAGATTTAAAAAGAAAAGTACAGCTAAGAAAAGGTGAGGCATAAGCTATTTCAGATCTAGTTCTCATCATAGACTAATTCCTTGTGGATTTTTTATCCCTTTGCAAAATCATCATATAATTTGCCACAACTGAAAAAAACACATCTGAAATAGCTGGGATATTGCAGGTTAGATGTATATTGCACTAGTAGAATTTATATTGCATGCCTACCCACAGAAAGAATGAATTTTTTCATGTGCATTAAAAAAAATCCTATTAAGTTCTGTGAGAGCTGGTAATTCAGATTTAGTAGGACAATATTCCCCATGCTTGCCTGGACTTTGGAAAATCACTTGTATTTATGACTATTACTACTTATTTAGAAAGGAAAAACCTCTTCCTAAGGAAACCTTCCCCATTTAAGAAGACTTAAATCAATGTAAACTAATCCTAAAGATATCATAGCATTGAGTTTGACTACTATTCTGTAACATATCTTTAACATGTCTTTAACACAACTCTTTATATAGTGCTTGGTATTAGAACTTATGAATGCAAAATCGTTTATAAAATCAAAATGATGCAGCAGAAAGACATGGAGGTACATAAAATTATGAATTTCATTAATTAATTCCATTAAATTAAACTAGGGCAGGTATAAAAAAAGATATAATACATCCATGTGCTTATGACTTTTTATTTGACAATAAGAAGCTAATTTAAAATGTCTACTAGTTTCCAGAGTACAGTTTTATTATTAATAAGAAAATAATGAGAAAATAAAATTTGAAATAAAAGTGAAGGAACTGAGTAATAAACTGATATTTGTTTAATGATAACATATATTAATGGTAAGGGCATTTATCTAGAGCTGAGAACTGTACAGACTGAATTTCATTCCAGAGAGAGTATCCATACACCATTAAAATCTGTTCCAAGAATTTACATGGCATCTCAGAAGCACACTGATATTTTGCTGGTCCTCTGAATAAAATAAAAAGCAGCTCATCAAGGTCTAGGCCTACACACATTTTGGCTTGGACTTAAATTTATGCAGGAGAGTTCTCTTGGTGGAATTCATAGCCATAATTACATCCTTTACCTGTAAGAGATTTATGTTCAGCACCTTGCAGGTGGCATTCTGTGAGATAAACAGAATCATCCTACTACCAGAAGCCACTGTAGGCTAGTGTGGGCAATCTCAAAAAAAATAAAAGTGTTGAATCTTCAGGTTAATCTGCTAGGCACCCACCAGTGTCTATGGTTCAGTTCTTCCATCTGCAAATAAAGGAAGTGCTATTCATGTCCTTTGAAATCCATGGACAGAAAAGTGTGATAGAACAGCTAAGTATGGCATTAATTTAACAGTAATGCATTTATTCCTTTTTTTCAGGTCAAAACACTAGTCATTTGGAATTATGCCTTTTTACACATTAATATGTAAGACTGGTTTTCAGATATTTTAATTAATCTTATTTTGGAATTCATTTTATCTCTTTTTGACACAATACATCATGGAGATTACATGTAACTGCAGAAGATTAACTAATTGGAAATAAAACATTACAAATGTTATTAAAAGACACTGATAAAGTAAGAAACACATTCCCAGAAAGATTTATTTTATGGTTTTGGCATGGGTACTATAAAAAACACAATTAAAAATACTTAAAAGTATCCTTTCAATTGTGAAGAAAGCCTCAGGAGAGGATTCTGGGTAGTATTATAAGAACAAGAAAGCATGTTGGTCCCGGTTGGATGGAAGTTAGCAAATGTTAGCAAACAAATCTGAGTCACTCCCCCTCCCTTCTGAGCGGCTTGTGACAGCAACTACCTGAAAGGAGGTGGTAGAGACATGGGGGTTGGTCTCTTCTCCCAAGTAACAAGCAATAGATCCTTTTCCTCAGTAGTGCTTTCCGGAAGATCCACCCCTAACCTATGCAGTTCTTCCTCCCCAGGTGCAGGACCCTACATTTGCCCTTGTTGAACCTCATTAGGTTCTTCTCTGTCCAGCTCTCCAGCCTGTTCAGGTCATGCTGGATGGTGGCACAGCCCTCTGGGGTGTCAGCCAGCCCTCACAGTTTGGTATCAGTAAACTTGCTGAGGATACACTCTGTCCCCTTGTCCAGGTCATTGATGAATATGTTGAACACGACTGGGCCAAGCATTGACCCCTGGGGGACACTGTTGGTTACAGGCCTCCAACTTGACTGTGCTTCATTAATTACAACCCTCTGAGTTCTGTCACACAGCCAGGACTCAATCCACTTCACTGGCCCCTCATCTAGCCCACACTTCCTTAATTTTCTAAATGAGGATGTTACGGGAGACAGTGTCAAAAGCCTTGATGAAGTCAAGGTAGATGACATCTGCTGCTCTCCCCTCATCCAGTCACCCAGTTATAGCATCATAGAAGGCTATCATATTGGTCAAGCATGATTTACCCTTGGTAAATCCGTGTTGACCACTTCCAATAACTTGATCTTCAATGTGTTTGGAGATGACATCCAGAACGAGTTGCTCCGTTATTTTCCCAGGGACAGAGATGAGACTAATTGGCCTGTAGTTCCCTGGGTCCTCCTTCTTGCCCTTTTTGTAGACGGCTGTGATATTTGCCTTCCTCCAGTCCTCAGGCACTTCTCCTTTTCTCCAAGACCTCTCAAAAATGATGGAGAGAACCTCACAGTTGGTGGCAAGTACTACTTGCCTTCTTCCAATTATTTCTGAAATCTTCGCACTTTTCCTTCCACATGAAGTGTTTGTATGATCTCCCAAATAAAATCAATCAACTAAAAAGTAGAAAAGCACTTTTTCTGCTCTCACTTGTACTTCTTGTATTGCTCCTCATACTGTTCTTTTAATCCTGAAAATGAGAAGGCAGATTCCCTCTGTTCTTTTTCTTACCTTGCTTTACCAAGTAATAGGTTTCCTATCTCAGTCAGCTGAAACACTTTGCTTTTCTTTATTTCATATTGCACTAGAGAAAATACAAGTGTCATAAAGGGTTGAAAATGCTTAGCATTAAGAAAGAGGCTAAAGCAGAAGGCCAATGTCTATTCATGGCTCAAGGGTTCTTTATTTTCCTGGGATACAAGGTGATGCACTTTCTTAACTTCTTTTGAAGTAGTAGAGCCAAAGAAAGAAAATGAAGTTCAAACAGTGGGGATCATTTGTGATGGTGGCTGTATTTGGCATTGTATGTGAAAATCTTCTTCAAGTGCGCTCTAAGACTTTTCAAGATGTATCATGACATGTTTTGTGTGTTGTCACAGAAAAACTAAATGATGAAAAATATACTTCATTTGCAAAATGAATTCATGTAGCTAAACTCTTAATCTACTTATACAGTTTTGCTAAGGTTAGCAGATTACAGGATGTATCCTAATTTACTGACAAAATACTTCTACTAGAAGAGTTTTTCCTCAGTTGACTTCAAACTTGTTAATCTCTTCCAGTTATGATGTAGAAGAACAGCTGTTTAAGAAATGTTGGCATTTGAAGGAGCTCTTCTAAGCTTTGCCCTAAGTCAAATTCATACTTGATCACAGTTCTATTCCTGATTTCACTGTCATCAAATGCCATTGGACAAACATAATTTTTGCAGGTGGTAGAAGTGTAAGGCTGAGAAAGAATGATTCCTAAGGCATTTTAAAGTTTTGTTTCCCTGTTTCTGTCTTTCTTTATGAGCAAAGGAAGAGTAAGAATACATCCCTATCCTCTGAAGGCTTGCTTGCACTGTACATTTTAACTGGATACAGATATCTCTGGTTCCAACCAATACTGTATAGAGAAGCAAACAAGGGAGGTTACACATGGTGATAAAAGCTTAGATCTGAATGCAACAGCTCAGTGCCAGAATGATGTTGCATTTGGAGAAATATGTCAGACTAGTCATAAATGCTGAGTGCACATAATCACTCTGATGTAATCAAACTGCTTCTAATTTTGGAGCAGACGGTTAACACTTAATGTTAACTTCTCTACACTATTCCATTTCACTCTGTAGATGCATGCCCTAGCACAGGCATCCCAGGAATGTGAGAAATAAAGATTTAATGCTTGAAAAATTAATACAATTCCTGTATGGCAACTGAGCATTCCAGGAAACTGAGTCAAGAGTCTTCTTTGGCCATTGTAGCTGTAAAGAAATTATATTTAAAAAACCATCACATACAAAAATAAAGTATGATAATACGATTTTTGAGGACAACACATGGTATAGTAAAGCAAAAGTTTTAAAACATGTTGCATATTCCCTCATAAGTGTTAGTAGATTCCCTCATAAATTAGTAAATAACCAGCCTTGAAGTTCCAAAGCATTTAAAAATAGACCAAAATGTAAGCAATTTAAATGTAATGCTTCAAATATAGAAGTTGAGAGTCTCAGAACTGCTGAACTCCCAGACCAGTGGAAAGAACCTTGGGAAAAAAAATTCAGATGAAAAGAAAAAAACAACTTATATCTAGTGAAAGTGTGGAAAGTATACAGAAGAAAGGATATTTTATGTTGTCAGTTCTACACGCTCAAAGTATGGGTGGGGTGGCCAATAGGGAACATGTACTTTGTGGATAGGCAGCAAGGAGTGCAATAGTAGTGGCCTACAGCAATGATTCATTGCTAGACTAGAAGCACTAATTTTCTTTCACTGAAATGTTTGAGTTTTTTTACTGAACTAATTCAGAGCTATGTTAAATATACTTGCATGCAGTGCAAGAATGCATTCACTGTGATATAGACCCACCCTAACATTCTCTTAAACATTAAATATTCACTGTTGCTTACATTTATAATGTGGCAGTTTTCTCATGCTGAAAATATGTATGAAAAATTCTGAGGTTTTTTTGGTCGGTGTTTTGTTGATTGAGGTCATATTTTCAAGTTTAAATTGCTTTAATTTAATGAACATTGGTTTTGCTCTGTTTCAGATGTTTAAAGTAGAAAAGTAATTAATAACACATTTCTTCTGTTAGTTTTCAGATATTAATGTTTGATTTCAAAGATTAATTTTTGATTTTTTTATCCTGAAATTTTTGGATTCAGAGAGGTTTTTATGAAACAATCATTATCTTAATATTTTTAAATAAAATGTTTATGATTAATATAAAATTCATTACAAATATTTGTGAAATGTTTTAAGCAAGCTTTATTTTTAAAGAACATGCCCATTTTAAAGGCGTATTTTCCATGCAAATCACAGAAAGTTGGTTGGGATTGTAAAGATTTCAGATCCATTGATCATTCTAGCAGATGTCCTGTAAAGAAAAATGAAACAAAGGATTAGAACTGGTGTGAGGAACCTGGCAATGATCTGAAGAGAGTGCGGGATCATCTGCACATCATCAATGACAAAATTCTTGGCTGGTGATATTTTACATGTACTTATTGCTACTATCTTTACTACTTTATTTTTGCTCCATTATAGAAAAAAACCTGAAATTCTGTAAGAGTTGCATTTCCCATATAAAATGCAAAAGAAGTTGCTCAGTAGTGAACAACAAGAAGAAAACTGGTAGCACAGTAAATGTCACTTATTTAATAAGTTTTTGGAATTATAACATGGTTCACAATGTACCAGTACATGGATTCTGTTTCCTTAAGGCTGCTAGGGTTTCTGCTTGCTGTCTGCAATTGGTCTTATTCCTGCAAAATGTCTTGAAATATCATGTGTAGAGTAAGACCAGCTGACTGTTTTATAGAGCCTTCTGTTTTGTGCTAGTAAAGCCCTAAATAACACTATTATTTTATTACACAAAGTAACAGACATTCTGGAACTTAAAAATAACTGAGACAAACCATAACTTGAAAATTCAAAATGGATTGGTTTATTTTGCTCTCACCTTTATTCAAATCCAGAATTGTTCTTTACTCACAAATACAGTAAAACTAAGCTTTTAGCTGAGCATTTTGTGGAACATCTACCCAGTAAGCTTTGCTTATGCTGCAGACAGCTACCCTGAGGAGTGATTTGAATTTAAATGTGATTCCCTTATTAGTTTCTGCTAACTGCAAATATCCCAGGCTCTTAATTAAGTGGCTGAGTAATGTATGAATGCTCACTTCTGCTTGTCATGCAGAACAAAGTGATGTATTCAGATTCCATGCACAATATGAAATTTAATGACACAGGCAACAGTAATTTAGAAAACCTTTTGTTTTTATTATCCTTGTTTTCGCTTAGCCAATCTCCTTTTTTATTTTTTTTTTTTTGTAAGTGTTTTGCTGCTGCAAAATTTACCCAAACACTGGCTGTTAGATAATGAATTTTTAGATTAAAAGGTAATGTGTTACTAAATACATGATTACCAAATGCGTAACACGTTGTTTATATCTTTCCTCCCTATTTTTTAGAAATAATATGTAAAAACCAAAACAGACCTTGATGAAATGTTCTTGCTTGGTTTGGCACAGAATCTTGTGTTAGATTCAGAGAGATTCTGAATGGACTAAATAGTGCACTGTAAGAGGTTTTACAAAGAGGAAGGAAAGAAGAAACAAATCAAGCTTTTCTTCTGGTGCTGATGGTTTCTGAAAGCTCCAGTGACTTTCTGTAGTCCTCCCAATATCTTTATCGATTTTATGGCTTATATTCAGTCATCAAACCTTTCTGTTTCTGCTCTGGTATTCAATAGTTTGTATGCATATTTTCCCCCAGAGGTATGATGCTAATTTTTCCCTGTCCTGACTTCTTTCTGTTCACCTGATATTTTCTTGTGCTCACAGAATCCTCTGCTGACTCATAATCTGAATGTGTGTGTGTGTGAGCTTGTAAAAATCAGAGTAGCACATATGTACTGTAATTTGGACAGCTGAATTTTCGAATTTTCATGTTGTTGCCATGTATAACTGAATGAATTAATGTCCTACTGCTTTTGCTACTTCAGTTGCTCTATAACTTGGCTATCCGTTTAATTAGAGTTCTAATCATCTCTCGTGCCTTGAAATTCTCATTTAAATTGCCTGAATACTTTCCTCAACAAACCTCCAACTGTATTCTTGACAAAATGGTATTCCTGAATGATGTCAGATTTTAAACTGCCTGCATCTCCAATCAGTCTCTAGTATTTAAATGTTTGCCAAAAAAAAATCATCTAAATAGTGCCATTCTCCATTAAGTGTACAAAAAAAATTAATAGTTGTGATTTCTTTTCTTTTTTAAGGACTAATAGTTAATGCTATTATTTGTATTACAGTACCTTATACCAGTCCTGAGTAGGGCCAGCACAGTTATATTTAGATTTTTATCTGCTTTAGGCAGTATACCTACTCAGACAGTAGTCTCCAAGCTCCTCTTCTTACAGCTCGAAAACTCAAATTCCTATTTTACAGAAGGGTCCTATATACAGAAAAATGGATTAATAATACGATTTATCTAATCTGTCTTTAGTCATTTTATAAATTAGACATGCATTCTAGTCATATGAGCACTTCTTAAGCCAAAGGAAAAATTAAGATGGTCCAAAATATGATTCATCTCAGCAAATTTGACACGTATTTTAGGATGGCAGGAATTGCCCTCTGGAAGTGCCTACCTCTCCATGGACCACAGAGACAGTTTGATTAATGAACTGAGACTAAATACATTTTATATGAAACTAGTTTGGCATCACTTCTTTATCATTGTTGCTACCAAGTATTTGAAGACAGTAAAAAAATAGATGAAATGTATCTTATCCTTCCTGATGAATTGAGGTCAAACAGGAGATATGTAACCAAGGTAGAAATTGTATATAGAACACTGTCATTGGACCACATGCTGTCACTTACAAAAAGATTCTCTGCCTCAGAGACTTTGTACTCTGACATAGCTGTCCTTAATTCTCGTCCACGTAAATAGTCTTTGGCCTTTTGCCATAGACAAGCTCCTTAGAAGAACACAGAAGAACAATTTTCTTCCACTATATTTTCTAAAAATAGATTAATAATGCCTAAATAGACTATTCAACAGAAGTTTCAAACAGCTACAGAAGATGATTGAAAACTGTTAACTAAATATTGTGAATTGCATTTTTAAAACAGGTTAATCAGAAGTGAAGTGTGAGGGTTTGGAGTTTTTATTTCAAGGGTTAATTTTTTCATAATCTAAACCTTGATATAATTTGTGACAGTGTTATAAACCATTATCTATTTGCTTCTTTCTAGAAAAGCAATGATTAAATATCCAACCCATGTATTTTCTCTGCCTTGGTTCCCACCACAAATTGCTTATCACTATAGAGAAAAAAAAATAATGCACAAATATGAAGATTACATTGCTGTAAAATTCCATCAGGCGAGAACTTGTTACATAACTTATCCCAGATCTATTTACGTAAAGAATCTTAGTTCTTGTGTATCTCATCTCTCATTATAAGCTACACCCATATCACTGAGCTTGTAGGATGATTTTCTGCACATACTTATTCTACAGTCTACTGTTTAATAATAGAACTAAAGAAAAGTGTTCCAACTCTCTTGTCCTTCCTTAACTGCAATGAATTAAGGCAAGCAACACAAATTTCTTTTCAAGCTAAGATGAAATTAAATCTGCAAAAATAAGGGCTTATTTGGATCAGAAAACATGAATCACTGTTCATATTTAATATTTTAGCTTAATTAATATTTTATTTTTATTATTATATATTACAATAATTATAATTATTATTTTTATTATTATAATATTTGTAATTTGTTTTTTTTTTTTGGAGTCAGAGGTGCCCTACCACTGATGAACTTCTGTAATTGACCATAAAATTCCTGACATAGTCAACTCAGAAAAATTGCAAAGAGTGGGTCCTCAGAGGCTGTCTGACAGCCCTCCTTGTAGATTTTTTTTTTTTTTAATTTGTCTTCTCTTTCATTAGATTTGTTTGACTACACCTAATTTGCATTGTGGCCCCTTGAAGTACTAGAGTCACAGCTGTGGTGGATCAGAAGTGTTGAAAAGAACCTGATTTCACCCAAAAGGAACACACAATTCTGACAAAACTTCTGTGGATTTTTCCTTCTGCTTCTGACAATCTTAAATTCTGAAACCCTGTGCAGCTTAATCACAGCCTGACTATAGATAGAATGTTACTCTTACATTTTCCTTAACAATGTCTAATCCTGGTAGTTTTTCAGTTATTGTTCCTTTAGTTACAGTATATACTAATGTTGTACAACGAACAGTTGCATAGAGCTAACTGACCCCAAATGAGCTATTTCAGGTATTAAACCAGTAAAGGTATGTTAGCCATGTGCCCCAGAGGAATTAATTTGTTCTGTTGGGAAGCACTGGCATGAGATAAAGGAGTGTGTTAATAAGAGTATCCTTTATTTGGTAGCTAATTTAGCATTGAATGCTAACAAATACCACTTCATTGGACCTCACTGTGCCTCTAGTTAAATCTCTTTAGGCTGCCTGAGAAGTGCTGAGGGAAGAGAAAATCACTAAAGAATATCAGTTCTTTATCTATGCAGTCAACTGTTACGTACTGCATGTGCTCTGAGGGTTCATGCTTCTAAAATTACTTTGAGTTTTTATGCCTTTGAATTTAGGTAGTCTGCTCAGAAAGTCAGCTGTATCATTGCCCATAAATTAATCTCTTTCTTCTATCCTGTGTACTAATGGTGATTTCAATTTTTTCTTATGTTTCTCCTGCAAAGCTGAAAGTCTTCCTGGTTAACTAGAAGATGTAAATGTCATGTCAACCCTTTCTCTGTGATTCAATTATGTGAGATTTTGTTTTGTGTAAAAAATGCGATTACTAATGGTATAGGAATGGCATTGGGAATGGCATGGCTGCTGATAGACAGAAAAAAGATGTCCTTGCACCATTATGTCATTTGTTAATGAATCTCTGCAATCTAAACCATGTCAAAATCAATTGCTATCATACTTGACTGTCACAAGTCAGGTTAGATACAGCAAACAAAAAATCAGTCCATGACTATCCTAAACATATTTCATTATGCAGATATGTGGAAGCCTCAAAGTCTAGTGTGTGTAGAATTAATATCCACAAATGATGACAAAAAGTCTTTCACTAGTGAAGATAGCCAGCTTTAGTGTAATATAATGAGTGTGAGGGTGGCAATATATCTATTCTATACCATCACAGATATTTGTTTTTGAGAGTATGTAACTATTTTTTTAACTGTGTATAGTCTTGACACACAGAAATTTAATGGTTATTATAATAAACATGGTTATATTTTGATACATAATTTATAAAGGAATTTATGCTTGCTAATTATTTATCTCTATAATTTATAAGAAAAACACACAGGTACACATATATTGCTTGACTAGCAGCTCTCTGTAGGCTGAAATAAGTAGATGCAACTCCAGGACAGATATTCTATTTGTAAACAGGGTTGGAATATCCGTCTAAGTAAATCTGCAGCTAGGGATATCATTACCTGAGCTAGGATTGTTAACTAAGTATGTCAACGTGTCCTACAGTCCCAACTGGAATTGCAATGTAAACATAGCTTGTGTTGGTATAGGCAAACCTGTTTAATAAAACCTGTCAGAAAAAGGAATTTCTTCTACAACTCACTTCAAGTTCAATTTTTATTTTGAAACACTGAACTATTTCATTTCAAATGTGTCCAATAGTTTTGTTTTGATAGAAAATAACATTAAAAGTACATAAATATTTCTCAAGATCTCTTCCAGCCCCCTTACTTGATTCTGCGAAATGTATCAAAAGTTAGATTTTAATTTATTTGTTTTTATTTTTCCCCATGAAATGGAAATCCCAGAGGGATACGTTTCAGTAAGACATCGTCAATCTGATGAATGACAATCTTATGTCAGAATGAATGTTTGTTTCATAAGTCCTTACTGAGCTATACTGCATACTCTTATCAACCCAACCACAGAATATATAGGCCAATATATATTCATATATGTTTTAAGATAGCATATGATTTATCTGGTTATATGCTTAAAAACAGTCATTGAAAGTTTGATCCTGATAATAGCTTTTGTTAAAAAAAATAACATTAATTATCAAAGTGCTGACTTCTGCTTTTTAAAGCATGTGCTTTTCTCTAACTGCAGTTTGATGGGCAGAGACTCTGTGAACTGAAGCTTTCTTTCTTCAGGTTAAAAAAAAATAAAAAAATCCCAAGCCAACATTAGTCTTTAGCTTGCAATTTTCTTGTGAGAGAAGTGATCAGAGGCACAATGTTGTCTTATATCCCGCTTTGAGTCTTGGGACTTCCTAATTGTGATATTAAAACAGAACAACGAACTATTAATAAGAACAAAAAATATTGTTTTTTTCTCCTCTTCTGAGAAGTTCTTTCTAGGACATCTGAGATATGAGCAAAAAATTTATGGTACATATTTTTACATATTTTATAGATGTCATATGCATATGTGGTAATGTGTTATAATCAACACATTAACCCAAGGCCAATCAAACACAAAAGCATAGGCTGTTATTTTTCAAGATGTTAGACTAGGAAGAAAGGTTGTTTTGTGCCAGTAAGTCTGTTTCCTGCTGCTAAACTTAGTAGAGATGTAAAACATTGCAGAAATAAATGCGGCAAGATCCTGAAAAACTATTCTAAAGGAAGAGCTTAAAAATACACATGTATGTATTTACACTTACAGTAAAGCCGGTCTACTCCACCAGCATGATCCAGGACATGTAAAGTCGTGGTTAAAAACATTAAATTTATGAGTGATAAGTGAATATATAGTAATATATACTTTTGAAAAAATAATAAGAAACTTCAGTGAAGAAAGTAATCCTAATAAGCCCTCTACAAGGAGGTTAGTGTTGTTGTACAATACCTAATAGATAATCATTATTGTAAGAACGTTAATAGAAAAATATATTATTTTTAATACTGTACACTGAAGTTGCTGGTTGTGAGAAACATGCAGCAACAATTTGAAGTAGAGGTATGTACATGTAAAATTAAAAGAACAGAATAGATTTTCTCAATGACTCACTTCTCAAAGAGCTTGGTTACTGCACTTCATATGATAGCTTATCTAGCTATAGTTTATATAACTAGTTATAGTTTATATGTTTTGGTGGACAAAGGGAGAGCAACCGACATCATGTACCAGGACTTCTGCAAAGCATTTGACACTGTCCCGCACTGCATTGTGGTCTCTAAATTGGAGAGACATGGATTTGATGGATGGACCACTCAGTGAATAAGGAACTGACTAGATAGCTGCACTCAAAGGGTTGCAGTCAACAGCTTGATGTCCAAGTGGAAACCAGTGATGAGTGGTGTTCCTCAGGTGTCGGTACTGGGATGGATGTTGTTCAATATCTCTGTCAGCGACATGTACAGTGGGATTGAGTGCTCCCTCAGCAAGTTTGCCAATGGCACCAAGCTGTATGGTGCAATTGACATGTTGGAGGGAATGGATGCCATCTAGAGGATCCTGGACTGGCTTGAGAGGTGGGTTTATGTGAACCTCATGAAGTTCAACAAGGACAAGTGCAGGGACCTGCGTGTGGATCACAGCAATCCCAAGCATAAATACAAACTGGGTAGAGAAGGGATTTGGAGTAGCCCCAAGGAGAAGGACTTGGGGGTGTTAACTGATGAGAAGCACAACATGAGCTGCTTGCAGCCCAGAAGGCCAACCATATCCTGGGCTGCACCAAAAGAAGTATGGCTAGCAGGTCAAGGGAGGTGATTCTCCACCTCTACTCTGCTCTCATGAGACCCCATCTGGAGCACTGTGTCCAGGTCTGGAGTCCTCAGTACAAGAAGGACATGGACCTGTTGGAGCCACAAAGGTGATTAGAGGGGTGGAGAACCTCTCCTATGAGGACTGGCTGACAGAGTGGCGGCTGTTCAGCCTGGAGAAGACACTGGGTAGAAGATATAGCTGCCTTTCAGTACCTAAAGGAGGCTTACAGAAAAGGTGGTGAGAGACTGTAGCAATAGGACAAAAGGTAATGGTTATAAACTGAAAAAGGGTAGATTAGATTAGATATTAGGAAGAAATTTTTCACTGTGAGGGTGGTGAATCACTGGAACAGGTTTCCCAGCGAAGTTGTGGATACTCCAACCCTGGAGGTGTTCAAGACCAGGCTGGATGGGGCTTTGAGCAACCTGCTCTAGTGGGAGGTGTCCATGTCAATGGCAGGGGGGCTGGAACGAGGTGGTCTTTATGTCCCTTCCAACCTAAACCATTTTGTTCTTTTATGATTCTGTGACATATGTATGTATGTATGTTTATATGTATATGTGTGTGTACACACATATATTTTTGCTTAGATATGTGTACGTAAAGTCTTTGCTTTTCCATTTGTATGTAAAATCTGAGTATCCTCTCTGAATGAACACATTAGATATCAGGGAAGACAAGTTTCTGATGGATCTTTTGATTTCAGATTATTAGAAAAAATTACAAATTCAAAGCCTTTAGGACGGTTCCTTGGTGCTCTTCATTTCTTCCTCTCTAAGCAAGAAATGACATTGTCTGTGTTGTCTATTTAAACTAGAAACTGAAGTAAAGTTGACAAGAAAATATATTTAATTCAGACTTCTACTTAGGATGTCACTAAGACACATGTAACATTGTATCTGTCAACGCAACCTGGGACAAAAATTATACATGGATTGGTAGTAGGTAGATTGATATCAAAGATGTACAGCCTAGAAAAATACTGAGTGTCATGCAATGGAATTAAATAGCAGGCAAAATATTCCCCTCCCTGCCCTGCAGGAAAAAAAAACAAAACCAAAAGCAAAAGCAAAAGCAAAACCAAACAGTTGTTAAAATGATAAAGTAATAAAGTATACCAAGTATGTGAAGCTTAAATAAAAAATAGTGAAGCAGAACATCTAACTCATATAATTGATACACATAGACTGAATATTATGGGTGAAAATCATCCCCAAAGACAGCCAAACAACATCTTACTTTACAGGAGGAATTATTTTTTCAACAAATGTTGGGTTGGGAAAGAAATGATTTCTTTGTTCTAGTCCTGACTGAAGTTTACCACAGAGACTGTTGAGGGAATAACAATTAACATCTTCCTTTCCATACATATTTATTAGGTATCAAGAATTTATGGAGTCAGAAGGTCTACTGACAGGAAAAATGAAGAAATTTATCAGCAAAAAGAAAAAAAAAATCAGGGCATAATAAGGTATATTTATAAGTTTAGAAGGAAATTGAAATGGATATGATTAAATGGTTTACAAAATGTCTGAACTCTTCCATTAAAGCGACTGATAGTGAAACACTTGGGAAGTAGTTTCAGGAACTTTATTCCTAATACATAGCAGAAAGTACCGAGCTGGGTTTCATTGGAGAATCTAAGTATTAGAGAAATAATTATTCCATTTGATTGCTGTGTTCTTCATATAAAATAACAATATTTCATATAACTGTGGTGAGAACTTGTTTGGTTTATTTGAACTTGAAAATTCCTTTTATTAATATTCTTACTGTGCTATATTGCCCATACATAAACATGTTACTCTGCAAGTTTCCAAAAGAGTCTTTCCTGTTGAAGTTGCTCCACTCATCATAATAAATTCCCACATATCTAAACCTAGCACACTAACTGGAGAAGAGACTGAACTGGACCTTCCCCTTCCACAGGGAAGGTGTACCCTTGTTACAGAACATTAACGGCAGGCTCTTGCACTATCCTCCCCAGCTCAGCTTTGGCTCCTTAGAAAGCAGAGGATGCATGAAGCCAGTGTAATCAGAGTGTCCTGCAGTCTGGGGATCACCATTTTTAGCTAAGAGGTAGGATGAAACATGATTTAATTCCTTCAAGTAAACGGTGAATCTCCCTCAGCTCTCATTCCTAAGAAAATGCCTAATTCAGTGCTGTCATTTCCACGGGTAGCAAGATGCATCAAGCCAAGAACTGTGATACAAAACACTGCAACATAAAAGTACTTTTGTGAATTTATTTCCGAGTGCGATCGTTTGGAAAATGTTATTTGTTCCCACCGCTGGCAAAATTAAAAAAAAAATAGTTTCTATATTAGCTTGTTTATAAGATTTATTTTTTTGGAAACTGTTCATAAAATATTAACTGCTGGAATTATTTTTTCCAGGAATGTATTAACTCATAAGCACATGGAGCTATCATTACAAATGTTTCAGAGCATGTGCTACAGTACTTATTCTCAGGAGATTCTGAAGCAAAGTAGGAAGCTATTTTATTGTGAATTATGACAGAAACTGCAGAAAAGAGTAAACAACAAAAACCCTACTGTTTACCATCAGATGCCTAAATAAATAAGGTATTCAATATATTATATATGTTTTATAAACAAAATCATTTTACAATAATAAGATAGTTATTAGCCAAATATATTATCCTAGCTTTTCTGACTAATGAAAGTTTTCTTGAATAATATGACTAATAGGGGGATGATAATCTAATATGAGAGGAAAGTTTCAATATAAGATTGAAATGAAACATCATCTATCCATTTGTTTGAATGTATTGGACACAGTATAGATTTTAATATTGTGTTCCCTAGCTTCTATTTTGTCATATTCTCATTTCTTTTTTTTTTTTTTCTATATAGAAACATTAGATCTAGCAATTGATTTTCCTAAATAATTAAGCTTCTAAAATTAATGCACAGAATATGACAAGAGGCACCACTTACTCCTGTCTCCAATCACAAGGATTCTCTCTGATTGATACTCAAAGGGCAAAATATAGGGAAAGATGTGAAATCCCAGAGATAAGTCCTGTTATCATCAGTCAGATTCAAATTGAACATCCTGGTCAAGAATGTTTATGGATCAAATTAAAGTGTTTGTACAGAAATGAAAAATACCAATAAAAATACGGTTAGCCAATACTTCTCATCTTGAAGACTGTAAAAAAATAATAATGTTATTATTGCAATTTTGTAATTATTGTAATGGGTATTTGCATTTGTTCCTGTTCATTCATTTCCCAGCAGGTGTCTCTATACTGCAGCTTTACTGAAAAAGAATGAGGAAGCAGACTAATTGCATAAAAACTTTTTTTTTTAAAAAAAAAGTAGAGAAAAAATAGGGAGATTAAACCTTATGATGACATCACACAACACCAAAGGAGTTAAAAATCCCCCAAAACAAACAACAGTTAAAAGACTGTAAAGGGCTTTATGAGCTTTTGGGTACAATCATACACACGTATACAGAACCAAAATGGGCTTATTAGCTATTGATTGCAACAAAAGGAGATGGTGCACTGAAAAAACAATGGTACAAAAACTAAAGCATGAGGTTTTTGTAAGTTCTCGGAAGAACAATAGCCTCTCCTGTTTCCACATATATGCAAATATATAACCTGTCTAACAACTGCTGGAATTTATCTTCATCAGCAGCTAGCATGAAAATATTGAAGTCTCACATAGCAAACATTGCAACCTTTCCTGGGAACATTAATATGGAGGTTAATGAAGACTACAGGGGTCTTGAAGAGTTGAGGGGAGAAAAGGAGAAGTAGTGAAAGAAAATTATGGTTATGAGTAAGAATTCCAGTTTGTCTTGGCTCAGGGCAGACCAAAGTAACTTTGTTTCATTTGCAACCAAATGAGTAACATTTTACCACTTAATTGGCAAATGTAACCTTTTTTAGCCAAATAAAATTTATGCTTTGATGGATCCCAGTTGTACTTCCGCACTGATCTAGGTGAAATGAAAAATCTCCACTTCCCATATAAAAGGACTAGAACACTGTTTATCATTTGATTTTAATTGCAGATTTCATGGACCAGAACGCTCTGAGATGAATAACTGATGATGCTGTGAAACATCTGAAATTCCATGTATGATTCACAATCTAGAATTAAACCTCTGCAAAGTTGTATTTTAAAGTCTTACTGTTCACAGACACAGTGTTTCAAGGTGAGTAAAAGCTGATACTCCCCGGTTTGTCCATTAATCAATAGTTCACTGAGTATTTGATAAGAGCGCAATGAGCCATAAAAAGGAACAACATGACAAGTTTTATTGATTGTCTCATATAAAGGGTAAAGAAGTGACAGATGACAGGCCCAGTTAGACCTTTACAGCAAGCAGTTACAGTATTCATGGTACATTAGTTACGACAATTTCTATTTTTGGCACAGGAACAGGAAGTGATATCATACCACATATGTCATTTGCATCAAATTTATTTCTCACCTAAAAAAAACCCCAGAAATTTATTGTACTTTTAAAAAAGTAATGGGATTAAACAGGATTATATCATTGCATCTGAAATCAGACTCTCATCTAGAATTCTGCTTAAATAATGTTACTTGTACAACCTCACGTACAAAGCATTGCATGGTATTTATGTCCTTGGCCTCTGTGTTTTTTATTTATGGACTCTCACTCGTTTTCAATATTATTTATGAGGATTCTCTCAAATCCCAATGTGTACTCAAATGTGAAGTTATTCAACAGTTTTGGCCATAAATCATTGTGCTGTTTTAGGACTTTGCTGCCACATGAATTCTTAAACTTTAAACATAAAAGCAGAGAGTGGACCATGGGAAGTTAATAAGTCAGAGAAGACCTTTACATCATAGTGCTGTCGAAATTCAAAAGTTTAAAAGTCATGTTGGAGAAACAGCATTCTGTAATAGAAAGAAATCTATTGCTGAGACAAAGTTTAAGGCATTCAGCCAAAAGCAGTCACACAGACTTTGGACACTTGTCTCTAAATTTTTTTTTGCATTATTTCCTTTATGAACATTTACTGTACCTTCAAAGTCTCTACTAAATTTCACCTCTCCTTGCTAATTCTTTCCTCTTTTGTATTTTTTACAGAGTCCTGCCACACTGAGGAATACTTCCTGGTTCACTGTTGCCTGTTCAAATTTGCAGGACATGAAAAATGCCCATAAAAAAAAATTAAGGCCTGCAAAGAATAGTTTATAGATGTTTAGTCTGTTGATTCTGCAGTCCTTCCTTACCTCAAGATTCCTAAAAGCAAGTGAAATAAGACTGAGCTTATTTTCACTTCAGTTAGGGAAGAGAACTCACTGACTTTTCTTCCTCCAAAAACAGGTGATTCTTTGCTGTAAGAAATAATTTCTTAACTTGTAAAAGAGAAGGAAGAAAGAGGGCAAAATTCTTAATCTTTCTCCAATTCCTTCTCTGTATAGCACTTCTTGCAGGACTGAACATTGGCAGTGGGAAGAAGGCAAAGACAGTCTGTTCTTTCAGATAACAGTGGCCTAGTTACGGGGTAATAAAATGTTTGTGTGTTTTTTTTTTTTATCTTAAGTGGGTAATGATGAAGCTGGATATGTATGCATTAAGATCAAAGGTGGGAAATAGTAAAAGGGTTCTGATTTGAGATGTTGTTGTAGGGATATTTTTTTTTCTAAAAGTATTGATAGGTCTTCTGACTTTAAATAAATATTTATTTACTAGTTGCTTAGCCAGACAGGAGGTCTAACTGTTTTCGAGTTTATGTATGATTAAAACTTCAATCTTTCACACAATTACCTATCCTGGCCTTATTCTAGTCTTCTGGTCAATTTCCTTCTCAAAAATATTTTCAGTCTTAGGTAGGGCTGGTCGTTTAAGTTTGAATTGTGTTATTTAATGAAATAAATGGATTTTTTTTTTTCCTTCAAGGACACCTGTAATAGTTATAGTTCATTTGATAAAACTAGTGAGTACTCACCAATGCAACGGGACTATTTCACGATAAGCCAAAAAAAAAAAAAAAAGCTGGGAAAAACAGTGTTATGAACTCAGTTGCACAGCAGATTTTATGATGCTGAACATATACTTGCCAAAGGTGACTTATTTTGTTAAGCTACCATATGAAAGTTTTAGCTTTGCTGTGTAGTGAATAAAAGGTGTAGTGTATCTATCTTCAGTTACAGTAATACCATCGCAAGCCAGCTCAGGAGTATGCATGCCAAGTTCATGCTTAAGTTGACTATGTGCTGAAGTGCTTTTCTGAATCAGAGCCATAATTGCAGCAATGTATTTAGATCATAATGTAGTTCCTTAAAGGAAAACGAATTCCAGAATGAATGACATTTTAAAAAGCCAACACTTCTTTCTTAGAATCTTGTCTCTATGATAGGCTTTACTTCTGCCCTTTTTTTTATATTCTGGCACGAGTAAGTATGTACATGAATACACAACATAAATAATAATAGGTTGCAAATTCTATTAAAATGGCAATGGTTTTCCCGTCATTGTTGCATATCCTTCTTTAAATGTCTCATGCTACTAGTAAGTCAAGATATCACAGTCTTTGGAAGTGTGACCTGGAAATTAGGCAGTGAGCAGTGGAAATTAACCCTACCGTTCTGAGACTAACCAAGCTTTCAAATATACCATCTATAAGAGTACACAAAGCCAACCAGAGGTACTCAGTATAATAAGTCTGTAGATGGAATAGAAAGGGGATGTGGGATGGAATGACTGGCTGGCAGTGCTGGCAGCTGTGGGGAATCTTCCCTCTGGGATGCTTTCTCATGTGCATTTGTTCTCTTTGCCTTTGTTACTGCGTCAGCGATTGAGCTGCTGGACATCCATTTGCCAGAACACATCATCTTGTTCTGTCTTGACAGTGAATGAGCAGGTGGCAGTGATTACACAGTGCCAATTTCGAGTGCATCCAAGGAGCAGGCTAGGGGCAACATGACCTATTTGTTTTGCATAAAACCAAGTCATTACAGAAGTTCACACACCTACTCAGGCACTTTTCAGAGTAGCTTATCAGTCTCAATCATCTGCCTTAGCTGTCACAAACCCTGCAGCAAATATCATCTAAATAGCAATGCGCTTGAACTGGTTAGAAAACCAAGGCGAAATGAAAAAGGCCAAGGGTGAAGAACAATTTTTTGTGATTACATCATTTGTTGGCTAGAATGCTTGGTAACTGTGTTTGTGAGGAAGGTTATTTCTGTTGTTGGTGGGATTTTTTAAAATGAAAGACATGAACTCTGAAAATAGTGTTGAATATAAAACTGTAAGGCACTTAACCTGAACTGATGGAGTTTGCACTTGATATGACAATTCCCATAATGTATATACGTATTTTGCTTTGATAGAGGTATACTACATGACTACTAGTGAACTATTTTTACCCCACTTGTGTGCTTTATAGTTGGACATATTTATCTCAAAGAAACATTTTAACCTAGGGAAAGGGCAAGACAATCTGTGTTGCACATGCACAGAATAAAAAATTACAGATCAGACAGATGACAAACAGGGATAGCTACAGAGATAAGTGATATTTCCTAGAACTGGAATATTTCTTGATATTTGTCTTCCTTTAATCCCTTCTGAAACTCCTTTAGAAATGAACATTTAGCTATTTTAAGGATCTTTTGAAAAAAAAATCAATTATTGTATGGATTAAATACATTAACATTGCGTTTTTAATATTTAATTCCCTTGTTCTATCTGTTTATTCACAGGCGGGCTGGTAAAACTGAACTACTGGTAAAGTGTTTAATGGAAGCTGTTAAATGAAAGATTATTGTATCTTTTTTAAAATATAGTTTGATTGCATATGGGAACTGAATGCAAGGCTTGGCCAATGGGTGTGACAACAGCAAATTGGAGGAGAGAAAGCTGAACGTGAATTTTTGTAAGATGGGAAATATAAGGAGAGGGTCAGACTAGAGGGGAGTTTATCTTAAGTACCACATCTTTGAAAAACAACACTTTGAAGTGTTTTCTCTAACCCTTTCAAAGGGATAGAGACTGAAAAAAGAGCAAGAGTTAGCTAGAGGATAAGTACTAGGAGGATAAGCCAGCTGGAAGATAAAACTCTCTTTGTAGCAACTGTGTTTGAGCCCTTTAAAATCTAGCCGATTGGGTAGGAGGCACAACAATTGAAGTGTTAAACACACAGCACAAAGGTATAACACAGTGGTCCAAACACCACTCCTGTGTGCCTGTAATGTGAAATGATGGCTTCTATGTGTTCTATACATGTGGAATTATTAACAAAGTATTTGAGAATAGTTATTAATAAAATGCCATCGGAGTGTTTTTTAAATTCTATGAACAGGGATCAATTTATCAGCTACTGAAATGCAGTCACTGTTATGATGTCATTTCAACTGCAGTGGAATTCAGTTAAAGGGAATGCAGTTTCTTATGGGACTGAGACAAACAACCATGGAAACCTAAGGGCCTGTTCAGCAATAAATGAGCTCAGTAGACATCATCAGGACTGATTTTAAAGCAAAATTGTTATAACCAGAAATAAAGAATAGTAGCATAAACCAAGAAACAACTGGAAAGTTGCATCATTTATTTAGTCATCTTCCAAACTACCTATTTGCACTTTCTGTCCAGAACTGGGGGGAAAAAAAAAAAAAAAAAAAAAAAAAAAAGGCCTGAAATCTAATCCTTTTTCCCCCATGTCTGAGAAGTAATTGACACAATCTTGAAGGACATGCATTAAGAAAACATTAGTTGGGTTGATATATGACAAAAATGTAGATTTTGCATGAATTTGTCATTTCTTTTTTCAGCCCTCTGATTTCGTCCATATTTACCTACCTTTCATGCTAACAGTCCTTTGGAATCTGCCATCTCCTTTCTCCTTTTGAAGTTTATTGAGATATTCCATGCCCCCTGTAACTTGAGTCAACATGTTTAATGAGTTTATTCTCATTTTTCTCTGAAAAAAACCACCACAAACCCCATATTTTTTTCAAAAACCTCAGTTAAATTTTCTGCCTTTAATAAACATTAACTTCTTCAGTTGCTGCCAGTGTTTCAATGCTGGCTCGTCTCCTGGAAGGTATAGATTGCCTGGGCATTAAAAACCAATTTATCTGAAACTACCTTAAAGATCTGATTTGTAAGATGAGCCTGATGTTTGTAAGTGGAGTGTCAGTCTAGGAATAAATGAAGAATGGAAACTTTCTGCCAAGATGGTATTTTTCTGCTTGTATACGTGTGTGTGTTTCAAATAGTGCTTTGACAGCTCTGTGGAGGTGGAAGAGCTTGAGCAAACTGTGAAAGATAATCTGATGTATTTACTGTGAACAGGTTGCAACAATACCAACAATCAGGAACGGATAAGAGGAAAGCTCAGCACGGGGTTTGGTGGGATAATAAGTTTTTTGATCTTTGAAAAAAATAGAACAGTTTATCGAAGAAAAAGGAGTTTAAGTTTAAAGTATAAAAAAAAAGTTTTTAGTAAAATATGTGCTCTTCAATTTTCTATTACTAAATTGGAACAAACAGGTTTGCCAGAGTCATTTTATTCTTTTCTTACTTGTACTATCTTTGTTTTGCAAACAGAGTGAACAGTTTGCCTCTGCAATCTGATAGACTCTAATTTACAATGTCATGCTAGTTATGTATCTAAATTCCATGGATTGCAATTATTGCAGAATGACATTTAAAAAGCACTGCAGTTTAATGCAGATTCACCGGAACTAGTGTTGAATTAGAAAAAATATTCTTTATAGCATCTCCCGAGGGACTCTGAATGTTTTTTTTAGCTATGTAGTCATTTTTTTTTCTCATTTGTGTCCATAACATGAACAATATTTGGATTTCTACCCAGTTCTTTATACTCTGGATGTTAGCAGAGAAAGCAGGTACATTTGATGTTAGTCTTCATGTTCAGCTATGTTCTTGTCCTGAGGATACTAACAGCTGTTAAGATTTCATAAGACAGAAAGGTATTCCAAAATGTGGGTCTACTCTATCAAACACTTTGGTCTATCAAACCAAAGATCTACCAAATATCTGTGGTCTATCAATTGCCTTTGAAATTTAGTCCTGCTATTGACTGAGAATTCATTTAAAGTACTTTTCCATCAGGGACTTCAGAATAAATGGTCTACATAGAATTTAATGATCCTGAATCCAGCTTGTTCTTCTTCAAGATTGCTATACATTGTTTACTAGAGTAGTATTATTTCTTTTGAGTTTTTGAAATCAATGAGAAATTTCAGGTTTATTCCACATATCCAACTATTATCATATATCTGTTTTCACATTGTGCTTTTACACTACAAGGCACACTTGCTTTTCAGTGTTTTATCTACTTTCATATTCTTTGCCTCTCCAAACTTTTAATTTTACCTGGTATTCTTTTCTAGTACTCTTCTTTGGCTAGCTTCCTTGTCTTAGACTTGAAGTACTGAAGTTTGAATTCCATTTTGCAACTCGTTTTTCTTCCATTGTAGTTTTTACCTCTGTCTCTCATAGGCGCTCAGTGTATCTTGAGATTTCTTTTTCGGATTTATTTTCAGTTTGGCAAAGTTAAGATTGTGGCTGTTCTTGATATGACTGTTCAATGTGCTTTTACATTTGTTTGAATATAATCTATTTGATTTTCTGATTCACCATCTGGTGAGTTTGTGTTTGTTAGGTAACATGAAGTTGGAAAGAACTAGGCTGTTCACTAAACACAAATCAATGAGTTTCTCATCATTTTGATGACAGTTTCCTTCCAATACTTTCCCACTGTTCCATTTCTTCATTGTAGCATCCTAAACAGAAGGTAAATGGTGTTTTGGTACTTTCAAACAAGCAATGGGTGAAAATGTGAAAGACACCTTTGCTCCTTCTGGTTATGTTTCTGTGTAAGGGAATAGCATGGCTCAATTGACATCCTTCATGTCCTCTTGTTGAGTTTGGAATTGTATTGGTTGTAGAAAACAGATGGCAGGCCAGCTGAATGGCACTGTGAACGCAATTGTCTTGAAGATTTTTTTGTCACTGAAGCATATATAGATAAAAATAGAGATACCTGAAATATATTCTGTCTATGCCACTCCTTCATTACCACTGGTGGCCTGGATTCCTATCTATAATTGTGTATTTATCTAGAAATAATGCATTTTCCTACTGATAACATGATTATTTTGAGGAATCTGCTTTCTAGAGTTTTGTTTGTTTGCTTATCCATTTTACTTTTGGGTGGGGTTTCCTTATTTGTTTTGTTTTGTTTTCTGGAGCTTTAGTATAATGTAGAGATTGATTAAGTTTTTGTGAGTGGCCATATTACTAGAATGGTAATTTATCACCTTATGTCTAACTAGCAAAATTTTTAAAAGTGAAGCTTTCATTTCACATTTACATACATTTACATTTATCCAGGCTTAGGAAAGCAGCTATACAAAGTAATCCCATCAGCAGAGCAATTATTTTGTAATATTGTTGTGACATAGTTACATATTCAAAATATTTTAAAGCAACTTTCAACATTACTCATGAGCTCATTCAAAAGAAAATAAAATTTTGTACTACTTGCACATATCTTATTTCTGTTTCAGAAAAAGGCATCTGAAAGTCCTCTGACTTTAATCATATGGTAATACTTTTCTCACAACTGTCATTGCTTTCAACTCAAGCTGAATGTCAGTGGGATAGTAGGCAAGAAATCTCCTGTTTCATTCTAGTGGACATGAGACTGCTATGCACTTTCCTCAGGAATGTGTACTTATTGCAGTGGCCTTGTCTTCCCTGGACCTGCTTTCTTGTGGTGTAGTCTCTTCAGTTAAAGAGCAGTGCCCACAGGAATGCTTGCAAAGCAAGTTCTGCTGTGGCAAGTGTTAAAATAAAGCTTTGCAAATTTCTTGAAAGCAGTTTCTGAATCTGAGAAGAATTCAAAGTCATTGTCCATTGTGCCCACAGAGGCACAGAAAACCACTTCAAGCTACGATGGCCTCAAGTTCAAGTGAATTATGCCTGAAAGAGAGAAGTGGATTTCTGTACCCTTTGCCACAGGATGCTCATTTTATGCTTATTCAGTTTCAAGATGTGTTAAATTAGTGTATAGGACACATAGTATCACACCCTTTTCATTGAGTACATAAGACAAATTGTTAATGAACAGGATCAGACTCATTTAAGAGGATGTTACCAAAAAAAGAAAATTATAGGGAAGACATAAACTGGTCAGAAAGTGAAACACCAGCAGCCGCAAGAGGTCAAAACTAAGGGGTGAAAGGATTACAAATATTTTTAATAAGGCTTAGAAATTCTATCAGTTACACATTATTGGTTCTACTATGCTGCAGGAATACAGGAAGGGTAGTATGAACTGCATTATTTATAATACAACAAACCGCAATACCTCCAGGATGTATATTATCCAATTTTATTTTGCCACTCATCACTATGGTTCCTGAATGTCAGCACCTTGTTGCCTTACCAGCTGGATTGGTACAAAAGATCTTGCTATTAATATGTCATTCTCGGAGCTGTTGACCTGGCTCCATGTGATCCTCATTTAGCTTAAAGAGGCCAATCCTGCACAAGCCAAAGACAGTAACTTTGATAGGGATAGGATAGCACTTTAAAAAAGTTAGCCTCTCCAGAGGTCATTCACTCTTTCACAGTGCTAAACACCCCAAAATTGCGTTTAAGAGACATAATATCAAACATTACGTACTATTAGTGATTTAATAAATGCAATACAAGTGTGTGCTTTTTTTTTCAAAAGTTACTTCCTTCTGCATTTGGAAGTGCTAATTTTGTGTGAAAACTCTTTAATTTTGTCAAAGTACTGATAAAATAAAATTCTAATTCCAACCCCTGCAACAAATTCCACCTTTTTTTTTTTAATGACATTTCCAGCCGTTGCAGTCCTAAAGCGGCCTTAATGAAATAATTATAGTCATAATAAAGAAAGTTATATTTCCTTCTGGGAACTTTACTTGTCCCACAACCACTAAAAAGGAAGAATTTAAAGAATTTATATCAAGCATATTTTCAAGTTCTATTTTTCAGGCTACTACTTAAAATACAGAATACTGTGTATATGTAAAACAGCACAACAATATTCCTGATGATAACTCTATGTTTAAACGATTCTTCTGTCCTGTTAATAACCTTGCCAGACATTTTCTATTTCTTTGGCCTTTCATGGATATCAGACATGTGCTAACGTGTCTACACATCCATACAGAAAAGCACCTTTTTCTTTTCTATTTACAGGAAAAACAAACCCTTCCTGAACTGTAATAAATACAAAATGAAAAAATAAAATCAGCTAGGAAAAATTGTTTTAGAGAGCATAGTTCATCGGGGTGAATAATTAAATCAGTGAGACAATGTTAAATATTTTGTGAAACTGAACAAATTTGCCTTACTTATTTTAAATACATATGCATCTTATTTAGTCAGCTTTGTGAGCTGGATATATACTAGATGAGCATTAAATTTTAAATATGGAATCAATGAAAGGAATTTCAGGTATACCTAACCTCTTAAATCACTTAATTCTAAAAATTTGTCTAAGGAAGCAAATAGGTATCTATTTCTCGTATAACATATAACATCACTTGGCTTATCCTTTTTCTCTTATTTAGCCCACCCACAAAAAGCACACTCATAGATTCAATATCTCAAATATATAATTATCTTTAGGACTCGTTTTTAACATTTGAGCTTATTAGTTATTATTTTTTGTACTAATCACATGGCTTTTTTCTAGGATAGCTTGACAAAAGTAACTGCTACAGTTAGATGGAACTTGTGATGCTACTGAGATCTAAATATCTCAGGAATTGAAAGTGACATGTCAAAGCAACAGGTAAACACGACACGAGAATTTTAGAAGATTCTGAATCTTTGTCAGACTACAAGTCTATTTTTAACACATTTTATGGACTGGACTCTGACCTGTTATGAATATCTAAACCAATTTGCCAAAGTCAGGAAACAAAATAACTATTAAAATAAGTTATTCAAGCTTATTGCACTGCTTATTTAAGCTGGTTAGAAATGAAAGTCCTAGCTCAAACATCCTTCTAATGTTTTCACTTGTACTCTGCTGTCCCACTGAAGTACATTGCATTAATTAGTATATAATATCATTTGGTCATACATTTATAAGGGAGTTTATGATCTGGGAGCTATAAGATGGAATTTTCATAGAGAATGTAAAATTTAATCTTTTTGGTGAATATTAGATAGAGTGGCAATTTTTAGTAGAATATGATTAATTGCTACAAATATTCATTACTAAAATTCAGCATTTGATTCCATGCCAATCCCACACTTTTTTATGTAAGGATCTCTTTAACTTAGGTATGTCTTTAACATGACATGTTCTATAGTGAAAATATTCACTTTGATCTTAAAAAAAAAAGCTCAAGAAAATCTTAAAACATATGATAAGTGCTATTCATTAATAAATCACCATAAATTCCATGATTCTACCATTTTTTCCTTTAAGTTTTAGCCTACTGTGCTTCATGCCATGCAACTGAAGAAGTTCTGGGCGAGCCAAAGTTGATACTCAAGTAAACTTTACAAAGAAAACAGTATGAACACCCAGGTAGCAAAAGCTGTGCATTTCTGACAGGTCACTGTTGTCCGTACCCAATAATAGTCCATGGAGAACCCTTCAAACTATTGCTCGCTTAGAAATATATATCTTTTCTTAAAATGCAGTAAACTGGTTTTCACAACAGCTAATATTTCTCCCAGCAGTAAGCCTATATGGATGTTGACACAGGTGTATCGAACATCCCATGGGGACAAGAGGTTAAATACTAATCTACTTGAACTAAACATAATCTGTTTATGGTCTATCTGCTGTTTGTACCTATTCAGTAGGTGAGAACAAGGCATCAGGTATTATTGAATAGTGGCGATGTGATTAGTATCAAGGTCAGATTTTCTGAGAGGGCAAAATGAAATAGGAGCTGAAATATCATTCTGAAGTCAGTGGTCCCTAAAAGAATAAGTCACTTAAAAAATATTGTCATCTCAAACCATGTGAGAATTTTATTTTTAGTCAGACTAAAGTAAAATTATAGATACAAAAGTGACTTTAAAAGGTTACTTACATAATTTTCCTGCCTTAAAGTCAACCGTGCTTATGAAATTTCTGACATCTTTGGCCTAAAATTGAGCATCCAGTGACAAAAATTCCATAATAACAGGTACATTACAGTAACTTATGATAATTTTCTCTGTAATGTTTCTCCCTCTTAAATAGTGTATCCATGTCTATCATGTCAATTTTCTTGGGCCTGCAAATGTCCTTAAGCGCTTCATGATTGCTATGCTTCTCAAAATAAAAACACTCTGCAAAAACAGTGTTTATGAAACTATGTATTTAAATACATATTTAAATAAAATAATCTTTAACTGGACTGTGTGCTTTCATTGAAGGCTTTTTTTTTTTCTGTTCTCTTCGATGAATAACATTAATCTTAATAAGCAATAAGACCTTGAGCTTTGAATCTCCAGTAAAAGACATGAAAATGCATTTTGAGCATGTATCAGTAGAATCTATTAGACTGTTCCTGTCTTCTGCGCAAAAAATGGATCTGAAAAATTTGGTGTACAAATAATAAAAGCATTTTCTAAATTACAGAAGTCTGAGTTTTAATGAAATTTAGATGTTCAAGGATATTGATAGAAATAGAGCAGGTTTTGCAACAGCAAAAACATCCAAACATCCATTGGAATGAGTAGAGGTTGGCTGCTTAATGTATTTGAAAATCCCAAGAGGCAAACATTTGAAAACTACTAACATACTCTTTGATACTGAGAATATTCATGTTAGTAATATTTTCAGAGTCAGTCATCATTAGACTGAAAACAGAAACTGTAGTTCAAGGTTTTGAGACCTTTCAAACATAAATGTGGTAGAGCAGTCTCCTGGTCTTTGTCTAAACTTTTATGACCTAGTATTGTGCAGTAAAAAAATGCGGAATCAGAGATTAGCACTGACTTGTTGCCATAAGTGTTGAAAAGTAATCCTGAGAGAGTAAACAAAAAGAAAACAAGAAATAAAAGCAAACTTTGGGGCCAGATGTGAAGAAACTATAATTTTATTTATGCTTTCCAACACAATGCACATTGATGTACAAATTTATATACAAATATTTTGGCTTTTTTTAACAAAAATTTGGAGATACGTCATATGCATAATTTTTCAGCTATCATCAGTCAGTAAAAACAAATTAATCTCAGAAACCACTTGGGAATATTTAGAATAATTAGATACTTGTACTACTTCTTCCTTTGTAAAAGGGCTTTTTTTTTCCCCCTGCACTTATTTCCATTAGAAATAAACTTCCCTAGAAGTCAGTAAGACAGAAGTTTATCATTCATAAAATAAAAAACATTTGATTTAACAGAAAAGGTGATGATAAGCTTTCTTTAATCTTTGTGAAACAACTTGATTTAGGCTGGAAAAGTATAAAATTTTTCTATAGTTTTAACTGGTATATCCAGTTGGGTTTTCTCCAGTATGCTAAACAACTTGCAGTTGTGCAGAATCAGGTTTCACGTGTTCCTATACTAGATATGAAGTTTTACTATTGTTTGCAGTAGAAGTATACAACAGGGAGTACATGATAGGCAAGCAAACCACTTGCAAATCTTATTCTCACACATATGACAACAATTTCAAGTTCATACTGAAGTACTTTTATAGTCAGTGTATTTTTCTTTGCAGTGGTCAAGCAAGGTGGACGTTTTGCATTTTAGGAACATACCTAGCTCCTTTCCCCACTACCTAAGATTGCAAAACAGATTCCAATGGATCACCTTGGTAGCCAATTATCAAAGTTGACACAGGTAATCTGAAGGAAAAAAAAGGGATGAAGATAAGAAATATGAAGTTTTTTTCTTATTCTGTCATTGCTTCATTGATTACTGAATGAGGAAAACGGAAAGAATTTGAATGTGTGCTTACTTTTTAATTGTGTTATATAAGCTGTATACAATTCAGAGAAGTGATAACTAGGAAAGAGAGAGAAAAATTAATTTTATTTTATCAACTGGTTGTGTAGCATATTGTATGTAGTGTGTCATTTCAATCTAAGGAACACTGCACTTTGTTATGCTTTTACTGTATGATGTGATGGAGAGTCTCCAGCTCAGCATTAGAGCACAGCTCACACAGTACTGGAGTTGTAGTTTGTTTGCAATATGCCAGTGATCATAGATCTGAAACTGAAGTCTGGTTGCTGTTTATCCATATGATCTGAACAAAATCAGAAACAGAGGAATACAGAGAGATTGTCTGAGCAGTCCAGGGATCCGATTAGGAAAGCAGCGTATGTATACTTTATTGATCAGATAGGTTAGTAATAAAATATTAGTTCCCCTTATAAGCAGGCAACTTATTTACATTCCATGATGCTTAACTTACTTTTTGATATATTTCTGCCTGTGAATTGTGGTTCCAACAGTTTCCTGCAACAGCTAGAAAGAAAAAATCAGCTGAAAGAAAATACGTGTATAAATATGCTCTTGTTTAAAACATCACATTCAAGAATATAAACCAAGATGAATTCCGACAATCTTTTAGTTACATTTTCAAGGTGGAGTAATGTACCAGAAATATTCCCAAAAGATCTGTCTATTGGGAACTTGGCACAAAACTTGGCATATTTTCATATTGTCCCAGCTGAAAAGCTTTTGCTATAGTCTGTAGCATGTTCTTTCCTAATTTTCTAGCTTCCTACAGGAGACAAGGATGCCAAGTTAACATTATACTTATGGTTTATTAATGAGATTTAACATACTGCAAATTGGGGAGGGGAATTACTGAATGGAAAAGATTGAAAAGAAACAGCTGCATGTTAAAAATACATTCTTTTTAAAATTTAATTTTTTATTATTGTGACCGTATGTCTACAGTAAGGTCATATCAAGTGCACTCTTGTAAAGTTATGTTGCTATTTTAAGTTATTCAATAATAATTGGCCTTTGGAAAAGTAAATTAACAGTTTGATGTTAATCAAGGTAAATTTGGCTATTTAATATTAGAGTTAATTTGAATTATAATTAAAATATCAGGATAGCTCTAAATCAAAAATGTGTTATGGAGTTTCTGTGTATTAAGTGTGATAGGTCTGAAGCTGATTTCTATTTATGACTAGTTATAGAGTTAGTCCCAAAATCATCATATTGTGTTAATTCTGTTATTACATAGGACACACAAAATCATGAATAATATATCATAAGCAGATTGAACTAAATGTAGGGATGTTGCTGTTATTATTTTCTAAAGCACAGTTAATTTGATTTTCATGAAACAGAAGCTGACCCATGACGTCTGCTTCAGTCAACTCATCCAATATTTTTGTGACCAACATCTGAGTAACACAAAAAATAGAGTAATTTTTATCTAACAGCTGAGTTTCTAATCTGGGTATGAATCAAGGATGCATAATTTAAGAAAGCATGGAAAACCTCTGTTCATTCTGTGCAGGGAGTAATTAAACTATAGAAGTTAACCTGATAGTTGTCTTGAAAGCCAGCAAAACCATAATTTCTAACATACAGAATTTCACAGTGTATATTGATGGACATTTGTTTAGGGAAAATGTTAGGGTTTTAGTGTACTGTTTTCCTAAAATATGTGGAATGCCAAGTTGAATAAATATGTAGATCTAATAAAAAGACCAAAATTTGGTTTGATTAGAAAGAATGTCAATGTGTCTAACTGCAGACAATGAGGGAACAGCTGTAGAAGCTGAGACCAAAGCAATCATGAAAGTGAGTGTTCTCTTAGAGAAGTCTGGGCTGAGTCACTCAGAAACATACCAGATGCCAGATGTTAAAGCATTTGTCGTATTTACTAAGGTATTGAGAACTGCAAGGCACTGTGTCCCGTGCAACTTTTTGATGGGCAATCATAGTTGAAATAAAAGACTATAAAACAAAAATGAAGCAGAATTGCATAGATTTGAGAAAATTGACATAAACTGTGAAAAAGCAATATATTAGAAAATAGTTTAAGAGCACCTCCCCTGACTTAGGAACCCAAACACTATTTTCAAAACAATGATATAATCTTTGGTTATGAACCGAAGTTATACCACCATAACAACACTACTTCGGTTTTTTTTCCCCATCCTAGTTTTGGTGTTAAAAATGTTCTTACATTAGTATAGAATATATCAATGTGGAAGTCACCATGATAAGAGAAACTCATGCATATAATTGGTTCTGGCAATGTAAGTCATTCTGCTTGAAAGAATACCATAGATGTGAATCAGAATATTCAAATCTCTACAAAATCAGTGTATTTGCCATGCTTCAGAATGAAAGGCTTGGCAGGTGCAGAGACACACAAGCTGGCTCTTAACAGAGTCTCTTAGGAACAGAAACTCTGCTGAATGTGGTAGACGAGTACGCACTCCAAGTTTGACTGCAGTCTCTGCTAAACAGATTAATTATCCTTGGAAAATCGAGTACAATGCTTTTCCTACTGACTTTATTTCTAGGCTTGGAGAGCTATGAATCTTGATTTCCTGAAACACAGAAAGTATTGCATATAGAAAAAAGGCACATAGAAATATCCCTTACTAAGATATGCAAACCTTGGGAAGGGAAATGTGCCATTTCTTACTAGACAAATCCAGCTGGCAGATTTAGGCTACAATTATACACACCACTCCCCAAACATTATATTGAAATCTTCCAAACTTATGTGAAGACTGTGGATTCCACCATAGGAATCTACTTTTAGAGACTGGCAATCTGTATTTTTTCCATCAAGCCTTTAATTAAAAAATGGACATAAAAACCTAAAAGTAGTCATGCTTGATTGCTCAGTCCATTAATGGGGTGATCAGTCTCCTAAGGCTACAAACTGCCTTTGGTAAAGAAGAATGAACTAAATGCCTGAGCTCTCAAGACCTCCATAGTTCTTGACAAGCGAAACATATTCTGAAGGTGCTTCTGCATGCTTTACATTATGCTTTATTAGCAAGGCACAATGAATACATCAAAATAATTTTTCTGGGCTTTTTTTTTATAACTTATTTCTGTACTTTGCAACAATTCAAGACTTCCCAGTCGGCAAACTGAGAAATGACTTTGCCTACCCGATCAACCTTCTGTTCTGGTAGAGTCTCTTATGATGAACGTAATGGGGAGTTTGGCTGAAGGTCTGATACCTATGCTTTTCTGCTCCTTTATGAAGGCTATTTAGAACTTTCAGAATCCTGTATCTATAGTTTCAGGGTTTCTGGGACTTCCAATAACTAAAGGAAACCTCACTTCTTGTGTTTTCCTTTTACTAACCAACAGAACAGAGATACTTCACCTTTGCTCACGCAGGAACTGCTAGTTCAGTTATTCCACTGGTTGATGCTTAATTATAATCCTTAGTTACAACATCTAAGAAATTCCATGTCTTGGAAGTTTTGGTTGCAGAAATTATTCAGTAACATCACCAAACTTTCCTTGTTAAGCTATTGCCTCTACCTTTTAAAGATAGGCTGCCTTTGCATTTCCTGTGCCAAGAGTATGAAAGACTGTGAAATATTGTGAAAGACACAGTCTTTTCAGAGGAACATTTAACATTCACACCTGCACTTTAAGGTGAACTTAAATATTCTCTGATGTATTGGCAGATAAACCTCATTAAGGAAAACAGCTAGGACTTGTAACTTTTGAAGAACTACTAAAATGCTGAGTATTGTATTGGAAACCACATTAGCTATTGCAGACAATCAAAAATAATTTCTTAGTATTTGTGAATTGCATTTCACTTAACTATCCTTATTTGAGTAGGTTGTATAACGTTCAATATTTCTTTTGCAACTGTGGATTTGAAACATTAAATGTGAATACTAAAGAGCTACATAAAAGAAGTCAGGAACTAACTCCAGGTCAATGCAAATTTATTGTACCTAAATTTTGTTACAAAGTTTTGCTTTATTGTCACTCTACTATACTCATAAATTTGTATGTGAAAAAATAGGATTCTTCAATGTTGGATCTGTGCTCTTCATTAACAGCAACATTTGCATCTATATGTGATGTCCTAATACATACATATTTGACTTCAGTAATTACAGACTCGTTTATCCATCTGTGTGAGGCACATTTGGTAAGCATCACTGTCAGGATCTATGAAAACATCACCAGTTTGTGATACTAACAGATGGCACAGGAACTGACCATCAAAGTTTGCATATCTAGAAATATCTGCTCTCTACTAATGACTAGATTCAGAAAATGGTGTCTCATTGATGACTGAGATATGACAACAGTGTTTTATTGACTATCACTTGTAGGACTAATAATGTGTCTTATGATGATCTCTAGTGTGTGACTGACAAATAAACCCCTAAAATGGAAGAAAGTGCAGAGGAGGCGGGCAAGGATGATATGCCCATGAAGCTCAAGGAATGATATAGGATGTGGCTGACCACAGCTGTTGCAAAGAAGCTGACTGTATATCAGTGCAAAGGGGACCAGAGGGTGGCCTACATCTTAAACAGCTAGCAACACTTGAGTGGTCAACTAATGGTGTAAATATTTCTCCCTGGGTCCATTCAAACAGCATGAATGTGTCCCTGAGATAGTCAGATAAGTAGAGGGGGAGTGAAATACTGGTTCAATCACAGATTCTAAAATGTCACAGTGAGACAATTGCATTAATTTTAAGATTGTAGTTGCTTTTGTACTCTTAAATACTGCCAAATCCCTGTTTGGGCTTCTAGTCTAAGAAAAACCACTAAATTGGGAGTTTAACAATGTTGTTAATACTTTCTGGACCCAGTGGGAGGCATGGGCATGGGTATTATTTCCTACAGCAAGGCTTTCATTGAATGCTGCCTACACTACTGACCAATCTAAGAAAGTCGTAGATGTCCTCACAATAGCCTGATAAGAGACACATCTTCCTGGATTTCTAGGATGCCAGCCTCCTGTCCACAATACTCACTATACATCAGTTTCTCTGGTCAAGGTTTCAAGGTTCTGAAGGACTGTGACACAGCCTTGACTGGTTCTCAGCCTCGATGAGCTACCACTATAACTCCTTCATCCTTTTTTATGACTGTTCTGTTTACATTCAGGGCTATCAAAGCTGAGCGAATGTGTCCTACTCACCTATGCTAGCTCCTGTCTAAAGGCAGCATGCAGGTGTTAGTTTCATGGTATTGTGTTAGCCTTTTCCTCCAAAGTTCTTTTCTAAACGGAGCATGCAAGTAAGAGTACAGTTGGCGTCAGACGTGGACTGCTGGGCACACCGTGTATCTATCCCAGTCCCAAGGTTAATGCCTCTATCTCTACATACCTTGCTAACAGCTGAAAAGAATCTCACTAAGTGCTCTTGCTTTTCCTGAAATGCTTTCCTCTAAAGACAATATTTTTGACAAATCAGATGATCTTACTCAATGGCTTGTATTTGTGGGTTTGGGTCTGGTTTTTTTCCCTGTCATCAATGTTATCTGAGCTTCCTTTCACTTCCTTTTTAACTCCCCTGCTCAAATGTTACTGCACTTGCTTTCATACATCAGTTAGTACTTCCCATCTGGATTTGTTGCACCACAGTTGCTGAATGCAGAATATCTGCCAGTGCACACTGATGAGCCTTGTACTGCTGGTTCTGCTCCTTAATCTTTTTCTCAAATTTCAAATGTTCAGTTTCCTTGTAAAGAGAAGTAAATGTCAATTTCTTTCTTGACTATCTTTAACAGACTACTCAAATTATTTGCAACTTTACACAAAGCTGTACTTAAGCTGCCTTAAGAATCTTCCATAGATTTATTGTTATCCTGGGGGAATATAAATAATTTTCCTGCTTTTCACCCAGAAAAGTTTACGTTTTCATTTTCAGATAAGCCATTCCCCTAAACTGTCTTCTAGGCAGTAGAAAGTCTCCCTCTGTTTCTTTAATATCCTCAGTATCCTAGTAAAAACATATTCCTTAAATTTGTAATTTTTCTGCTTCCAGATGTGGCCAGACATTTAAACATATCTTTTAAGTCCAAGCCAACAAACTGTATCATACAGTATTGACTGTAATTTTGATCTCACAGTCTTCCTCCATTCCAAAATGCTGAAGTTTACACAAACACACACAAAAAATACATTTTTAGAAAAGCTGAACTGCAGAGTGCAAGTAACAAAATTTATACATATTGCCTTGCATGCAAATTCTATGCTTCTAGGTAGTTTACTAATATATTAGAAGCAATAAATGTGAAAAAATTCTGTTGCTACATACAAAACTTGAAAAATAAATGTTTATTGCTGTTAAGTTGTAGTTACTGGCAGCAAGACAGCTGACTAGGGTCCTGAGGATGGGCTATAGTTGATTTTTATTACCCTAAAGATAGATACTCATTGTTGATCTAGCATGAGATAAAACTAAGTATATGAATTTAAATTTTAAGGAAAGATTTTACCCAATGAAGCTATATACATAGTTTTCTACCTTACTATTATATATATTTCAGTTTACATTCTATAAGACATAGAAGTGCTGATGGTACAAATTAAAGTGTGAGTAAGCTGCTCTTTTTCTTTCTTTTTTTTTTTATTTAAGAAATATATATTTTTCCAACTTTGTTTCAAAAACTTTTGATACTGAGTTTTATCAAGTAGATAATTTGTTCGCTATGGTTTATCATGGTGTCTTTTTTCTTAAGCAAGTGTTTGTCACAATTCTGATCATTTTCTTGCAAGGGACACCTTCAAATATCATATATAATGCTAAACTATATTAATGAAAATTCTTGGGAGATTATAGCTTTTCCTTCTGGCAGCAGGAAGCAATATTTCAGACAAAATGGCACATCTTTATAACATGAAAACTTTTTATTGCATAGCCATGATACAAAGTTCACATATTCAAATTCCTCTGTTCACTTTTTCAAATGCCTGTTTCCACAAACAGGGTCATATTGCCTGAGGTGAGCGGTTACAGCTAAGTGAATTGCGCTTAACTGTTTGTGCAAAGCCTGTTCCTCTTCACTCCTTATCCACCTGAAGTCTGGTTGTAGTTTTTCCCTGTTATACCCCCATCACAGGAACTGTCAGGTTCTCTGAAGCCTGTTGGCTCAGCCGTACATTTCCCTAAAGCATGTAAATCTCCATGAACTACAGTGAGATGTCACTGCACACAGAACTGCTGAAGTAGGTGACATTGGGATCTTGGATGGCTCTCCATAGACTAAGAAATCATGCAGAAGACGCAGAGCCTTTAAAGAGCCTGCTGATGATTTAACTACTGGTTTATCTGCTTATAATACAAAAGCATCCAAAAGACACTCCAATGTCTTTTTCTTTTTTTTTTGTAATTTACCATAACTTGAACTAAAAGAAATGCGTCAGAATTAGCATTTTGAAGAACTGAAGAGGGTTTTACATTAAATAATGTGCACTCTACCCAAAATAAATAGGAATTTTTTGCACTCCCTCCAGTATGGAAATGGTCATATGAAATAAATAAATAAGCTACAGTTTTTAAGCAACCTTGACCTAAAAAATAAAATTAAGGAATGAATTTAAAAAATAATTATAAGCTGAGAGAGCTTTTATGCCAATTCATTTATACTGATGTTGCTGATGTACAGTAGCAGGAGCAATTCACTAGTTCCACTAGGGCTCCAGCTCTTTCAAGATGAGGAAATAAACTACTTTTTAAATAATAAATAAATAATTTTTTAATAATAAATAAACTGGGTTTTTTGTATGTGTTTTTTTTTTGCTAAATAGAAGTCTGGAACTCTCTAATAGACTCATGAGTCTTACCTTTTTGTTGCCAGGCCTAGTAGTTTTAAGGAAGTTAGTCTGCTGTCCATTCTGAACCACTTATAGGTTCTACTAGTTTGAGGTTGTTTTTTCTCTTTGTAACACACTTCAGCACTTTATTTTTTACCATATAACCAAGATTCTGTCGGTGTTATGGTTCTCTCTTTCTGTTACACCTCTAATATAGACAGCTTAAGAATCAGATCATTTTATAGTTCTGCACCATTTTCCTTCCTCTTTTCTCTACTCCCATTTTAAAGACACAGGAGTCTCTAAGAAATTGAAATTTGGCATTTATTCCAGTTCACACAGCAATAAACCAAGAGAGTTTGTTCTGAACGCTGTCTCTGTACCATATAGAAGTGCTATTTGCTGCTCTCCCTGACTCTACCACATACTGAGTGGTACTAGCTAAATAACTGGGGTGCTTTGTTTTGATTTTTTAGTTTTATCTTAGCAGAATTCTTTTCAATTTCTTTGGTATGTGACTAATTCATCAATATAAGACTTAAACCCCTGAGATTTATGCATGCATTTTATTATTCTGCTATTTCTAAATTAATTTGAAAAGACAAGGGTCGTGATATTTAGAGAATGTGACTTTCTGGACACAATTATTTTATTTCTTTCTCTCACTTTCTCTGAGCTTTTCTTTTTGAAACATGATGGCTAATACAGATATATTTACATTCCTTAATTAAACCAAGCATTTTAAGAACCTGTCACATGATTTTTCTTTTTTGGTCTCCAATTACATTTGTAGATGACAGAAGGAAAAAAAGAATGTAATGATTGTTGGTAAATAAAAAGTCCTGTGTGAGTGCTTTTTAATACCTTATCATTAACATGTTATCGAACTGAATAATTGCTGCATAAGAGAGTGGCTGTGAACCAGCAGCTGCCCCGAGGCAGTACTTTGAGGAATGTCACTGCGACAAAAAGTGCTGGACATATAATGCATCATCAGCATTTGTGCTATAGGCATGTCATGTAGGTGGATAGGAAGCAGTGGGGTGTGGTAAATGTAAGTGTGTCAATGACATCTGAGTGGTATTAGATGGATAGGGGGCAAGGAGAAAGACAAAGAAGGCAAAAGACAAAGAAGCCAAAAAATTGAGGAAAACATCTTTTACCACTAAATGGAAATTACCTTCAATGCCGCAGTGCACCACTGACTTTGACAGCTGAAGCAGCAGCAGAGAGAACTTGACAAAGATATTGGTTATAGTGTTTTCTTTGCAGTAGCTAAATCTGTTTGATTTTCCACTGGCAACATTAATCAATTTTCTTTAAAAAAAAATTAGACTGAATAGAATATTTTTTTAAGGCCATAAGAAAACATTTGAAAGCCTAGATTTGTGTGTGTGAATGTGTGTCTGAATATGTCTATATTTTCAGACTAATGAAGCATGAGAGTGAAAATAATTGCATACTTTAACTTACTGGACAAAATGGTATGTTATTCAAAATATGAAAAAGGTTCTGTAACAAATATGCATGTTACCTTTATCATAACTTCCTCTTAATAGATACTATATACCAAAACTGATATATTAGACTTCATTTAGACTTAGATACAAACTGAATTCCTTGCTTGCTCTTCCTGGAATTGCGTTTCCTCCTAAACCTTTATTTCCAAACATTTTCCTTCAGTTTTTCACTAACATATCAAATATATCAAAGCTGAGTAGAGTTTATGTGGTTTTTACTATAGATATCAAAAAAGACCACGCACATATAATAACACTTCACTATCATGCTGTGATAGCACTTCACTACCCACATATAATAACACTTCACTATCATGCTGTTCTTTCAATTTGTAGGAGAAGAGAAAATACTATCAACCGTACTTTACATTTAGATACTTAGGTGAAACTCCTTGCATAAAGTCATATGGTATGTCAGTAGTAGAACCCTGTATAAATCTAAGTCTCTGGATCTTCCATTTAGAACCTGTTGCTTCTTAACTATCACTTTCATATTTCTTGATTTTGAAATACAAATCATAGCTGATGTTATCAAATGTAAAAATTTGACAATTGCCTTATAGTACTAATATGAAAAAATTAGCACATTCAGATGTCAGCTTCTGTTCTCCTGATTAAGGTTTCCCTTATATAAAAGAATTTGTCTTTATAATGTGGCTCTATGCTGCATTTCTACTTAAACTGTCAGTCAGTGTATAATGATATTTAGCGCCAGCCGCTCGCAGTAGCACATGTTTAACAGAACTGGCAGTGGCAGCCTTTAGTGGTCTGAACTGTTGTTCCTGAATTGCTTTGAGCCACTCAGCATTATGACAAGTAACCTAAGCTGAGAGTTTGTTTCATTACTTTTATAGAAGAAAAAGCTGAGCACAGGTGTTCACTTACAACTCGAATGGCTCTGACAGTAAATATGAGCTAGATCATGTCTATATCACCACAGTCAACGTGGGGAGGGAAGCATTTCCAAAAGTGTTCCAGTCTATCTCTGCCTGTAGAAAAAGTAAAATTCTTCAGTGGGCTCAAATACGTACATTTATTATAACACAAGTAGATTAACGTACTCCTCTGAGGGGCCAATATTGTCCTGCTTAAATACTGTTCCAGAATAGGTGGACTGGGAGAGATTCATGTCCAGCATGCTTGCATGTCTGTACCCCTGTCTGAAATCAATCACTCACAAACACGGCAGAGTCTGTGTACTGGGTTTAACAATTCACACAGGCCTCATCCTGCTGTGGAGCAATTTTAGCAGTGAGTTGTTTGTCTGCCTACATGACTTTTTACACATCTGTCAGCTAACCCAAAGATGCATATGTGAACTCCAGCAGCTAGGGCATCAGGTGGATATCCGATTCTCTCACCAGCTTGTGGTATGTTAACCGATGAATGGGTTGCACTCATCTACTCACATGATTGTTTTTCACCTGCATTATGTAGAACTGTTCAATAAATAATTGTAGCATGTTTTCACAGCTTCTGATTGCAAAGAATTAACCTCCATTTTAAAAGGGTTAAGACTGCATTAAGACTGCAAGTGTCAGAGAATAAAAGTGGAAGGAAATAGCTCCTACTAGCAGATGAGGACGGCAGTATTTTCAGTGTGTAGCCTGGCTGTCAGTGGAGTGATCAACTTGACACACGCTGACCTACTGTGGTGGTGCACCATTGCCAGCTGAAAGCTCTGAGAGGCCTTTCCTTTTACTGAGAAGCTTTCCCATTTTACAAAATGCTACCTTCTCACTAAGAATGTCTGTTGGGCGTAAACTGACATACTTCAGCTGACTCTAATTACTGTAACCAGAGGCAACACAGTCAAAATAGCATAGTCTGTACTTCTTGCTTAAATATCTGTTCATTATGTGGAACTCACAGCAACATCCAAAAGCGTTATTTCTCAGATGAGGTCAGTCTGCGTTAGTAGTCTCAGCTAAATTATATCCAGAAATAAGGATGAAGACATTTGTTTCCCCATAAAGAGCTAAAATATATATATATACACACACACACAGAGAAATCCAGAAGCTCAGCTTTAATGCTTGAAATGCATGAAAGAGTATATACCATTCTTTGGGTTTGGGTGTTAGTTTTTTTGGCTTTGGTTTTGTTTATGTTTTTGGTTTTTTTTTAAGTTGGATGCACATTCCTTCTTGGAGAAAAAGGCTTAATTTAGACTGCCTGCAAGATCATGACAAAAAAGATCTAGTGAAGCAGTCCAATTGTTAGAGCTTCTGCCTCTCACAACTGCAAGATACAGTCTTCCATAAATTAGATATTCTATTCCTTTCTGAGAGAGGGAAGTTCCATAATCCCAAGGTCTGGCTGAACTCTGCGTTTGCTGCAGGAGATATCTTTTGTCCTTTTAATGCCCTGTAATTTCCTAGGGGCCATAGCCATTTTGAGCTATGGTTTCCCTCCTGTTCTGCTCAACACTGTCTGTTGTAACAATCCTAGTCTGCCAATAATCAGGAAGGGAAGGAGTGGGAATCAGAAGGAGAATACTTTTTTTGATTTACTCTTGTTCCTGCCAAAAAACTAATGGACTTCTTTCTCCCTGCATACACCTGAAAGAGGCAAGGATTTGAAAGCTAAGTTAGAAAAATTCTTAAAGGATGGCTTGTAGGAAAACTACTGAAGACAGAGTTGTGGAGATGACAGATGTGATAAACTGAAAAGAATGGATATAAAGGAAGATGTAATTACAGGATTAGCTGACAGAAAATGGAAGAAGTAATGGTTTATGCACAAATCTCCAAAGACAATTGTAACTAGATGATGATTTGAATGAGAGAAAGGAAACCAAGAAAGAGGATGATAATATTTTGAAACAAAGGTTTTGTAAATTTGGGATTTTGAACATAAGTTAAGGAAACAAAATAACGTGCAGAGACAAAGGGTTTAAGGCTACCATAAAATGTTCAAATGTTAAAAGATGAATTTTGGAATTTAGTATGGCTGAAACTGTAGTTAACGAACACAAATGAGGAAACATAAGGTAATCTGGGCAGACAAATAACAGTAATATCAGAGTACTAAGTTTGGAAATGTAACTGAGAATAGATTTTGGAGTTATAGATGTGAGAAGATGAATGCAAGTATACATGAAAAAATGTGGTGTGAAATAGGTTAATAAACTACAAAAGGATCATATGGAATTATTAGAAATTAAAAGAAAAGGAGGGGTATGCCAAAGTCATACATTCATAAAGAAAGGGGAAAAAACTTTAGGGAACATTCTGTGAAGAAATTGACTGGAAACGTATGGAAGAAGACTGGGTGATGTAAAGAAAATCTAGACCATGAAAAGTGAGCAGGAGAGGACAGAAAAATAAATTCATGGTTTTTAAAGAAAAAAAGGAACAAAAAAAAGAGATTGGCAAACTCAGAGTTTTGTGAGTTTCATAGATTTTAAGGTAAAAGGGACCACTAGCTCTTCTAACTTAAGATATTAGATTAGAGTTATTTCATTCAGCTTTTTTTGATTTGAAACCAGCAACTACACCATTGAGATCTTCATTGTGTACCAGAATTGTAGAAGTACAAAGGTGGAAATGCCCTCAATGTCTAAAGAGTTTTCACTGATGTTTTCACTGGCATAAAGTTGTTTCTATGGGGAAAACGTAAGATGATTCTAGTAGTTTGTCTATGTTTCAGTGTATAAATATCAATTCCAGCTCATTTGCTGTTCAGAAAAAAAAATTATTCCCAATTTAATCGAGGAACCATTAGAAATCTATTCACATAAGTTACAGATAGCAAAATGTCTACAGAGGGAATAACCTTCTTTTGTTACAATATCTGTTGAAAAACCTCTGCCTATATCAGGAAAAACACCTCTCATTCCTAGCATATAAGTGTCTAAGATCATAAGAGTGAGGATAGTTTGATTTTATGTTATTAAATAGAAAGAATACAAACAGTATCAATTTCTAGGGCATATATTATAAAACCCCCAATGTTTTTGTTATTAGGATGGGCCAGAAATTAATTTAGAAGACTTTTGGAGACAGCCAAGAGGTTCTAGAGCTTTAATATTATACATATTTAGAAAGATTTCTATGGACATTTGTTTGTTTTTTTTTTTCCAAGCTATTTTGAATGACTTGCATCTAGATAGAACAATTTTGGCAGCACTTAGATTTGAATTATTAAAACACAGACAATAATTTTGTTGCTTTCAGTGGAAATAAGCCCAGACTTACTGTACTGCTACAGATGAAGTCTCCAACCTCCAGCACTAATCTAAGTGATGACTAAAGTGACTCAATGTACATCTGTATGTTTTATTCTGTCAAAACAGAAAATTAAATCAGGTCAGTTCAGAGAAAGGAAATATAATATTTTCATGTGTTATATCACATATTGATCCAGCAGTTGAGGCAAGCAAAACTTTTAAAGAGAATACAATAAGTAAGTAATAATACAAAGAAAACTGATTCAACCTTTTGTTCAGTTCTTGAAGAAACTTTTTATATCTCGAAAAAGTTGTAATTATTTGTTATTTTTATTTGACATTGTGAATCTTGATATTAACCAGGACTGAAAAACAAAACCCACGTAAGCAACTGGACTGTTTGAAATGTTGATGAGATGACAGATATATACTGAAAAATCATTTTAAAAAAGGAAAAAGCTTACCATTTCATTTTTAAGTTAATATATATTCTATATAAATGTCCATATGAAACTATAGCACATGAATATCTTACTGCACTTCTATTACATTACTCATGAGATCTTCAGCTCAGCTCTTAAACTCTCTTCATGAATTAAGTCTTGCTTATATTTAGGAAAAAAATGAGAAGATTGAGTCATCTCTTTAAAGTGAATGTTGAGACCTGCTACTTTACATATAGAGGTCCTGTTGATTACTTTTCTGCATATAATATAGAAGAGCACTCTTCTTTTTTCTGCATTTTTTTTAGCATCTCTTCTTTCGTTGTACTGTATTACTAAGTGGATTGATTATATCCTGAGTTCTTGTGCATGAGAAAAAAGGTACTAGATAATGCAGAGCAGCAGGGAAAAAGATAGTACAGATCCCTTTCAGTTTGAGACACACAAGCCTTAAAATTTAACACATACTCTATTCATCTTTCCTCCACTCAGGATCTTACCATAAGACAGATCAGTATTGAAAGCTAACTGAACAACAGGTTGGAGTACAAAGTTATCTTGTTTGTCTTAGCCTTAGCTAAACTTGGCTTCTTTGCTAGTACTGAGGAGTAAGAAAGCAACAACACAGAGGAAGAGCTTGATTTAATGATGTTGGAATGATGAATGAGCAATTCATCCAATGCTTCCTTTTGGTCGGGAGAACAGTCTCAGACCTGTGTGTGAACTGCTCTCTGGGCAGCTGGATAATAGGTCAAGGCAATGTCATTCCCTTCCTGAGTTAGAAACAGTACTTTCTGTACTTATGAGAGATGAGTTACTTCCAATGGAAGCAAGAAATGCCATACACATGAGTCAGCCTTGAGTGTCCAGGTGGTGCCATTACTCAGTTTTTGGACACTGTGTTACAGCATATTCATACACTTATTCAAACACTTCACAGTTCTGTTAAAGGGAAACATCTTTTCACATTTTTCCCTTTGAATTTTTAAATTGACATTAAAACAGGCATAATGCTCCTAGTTTCTGAGCCAGAGACTATCCTATCAGTTTTAATTTCCCCTGCCATTTTTTCAGTTGTTCCCAAAGCATGAGGAAGCAATAGATTAAAACAACCAAACAAAAAAGCTACACAAGCTTCTCTCATCCTGAAAGGCAATAACAAAGATTTCTGTCTCTTCAGTGTCAGTCCTCTTTGCAGTAAGTTTCCATGTTGACATCTTAGACACAAGGTTTCTGAAATTTAATGGAACTTGAATAATCTACCTAGAGCACATCTGACATGCATAACCATGTCATTTTATTGACATTTCTTAAAAGTAAATCAGAAACTGAAAAAAGATTCTGATATTTAGATTCTGGCAAGACAAATTTCTTGACTTCGGTATAGTTAAAGTCCTAGGAATCTGAACTACAGAATATACCTTAATTCAATTTCTCCAATATGCAAAATAATATAAATATTCTATATAAATAAAAATTTTCTTGCTTAATAACTCTGGTGAGTTGATACTGGCTGGATACCAGGTCTCCACCATGCCATTTTATCACTCCCTTCCTCAGCTGGTCAGAGGGGGAGAAAATAAGATGGAAAAATAAAAAAAAAAACTTGTGGGTCAAGATAAAGGCCATTTAATAAAGCAAATGCAAAGGCCGTGCATAGAAGCAAAGGAAAACAAAAGATCTATTCTCTATGTGTCATCAACAGGCGATGTCCAGCCACTTTCTGGAAGCAGGGCTTCAGTATGAATAGCAGTTGCTCTGGAAGGCAAACATCGTAGTAATGAATGCCCTGCCTTCTCCTCTTTTCTCTTAGCTTTTATTGCTGAACGTCATATGGTACGTAATATCCCTTTGGTGAGTTTGGGTCAGCTGTTCTGGCTGTGTCCCCTCCCAAGATCTTGCCCACCCCCAGCCTATTGGTGACTGGGACTGGAATTTTGGAGAGACAGCCTTGATACTGTGTGAGTACTGCTCAGCAGTAGCTAAAACACTGGTGTGCCATCAACACCTTTCTAGGAACCAATACAAAGCACAGCATTATGAGTGCTGCTATGGGGAAAATTAACTCCATCTCAGCCAGACCCAATAGACTAGAAAATACAATACTGCATCAGTATCATTATTTTCATACCAGACAGTCTCTTGCCTAACTGTAAATGGGAAAATAATTTGTGATCACTGGATGGAGTTAAGTCTCAGTGAAAAATCTGAAATTTCGATGGGCAAATTCTGGACTAATCTACTGGGCGTTACTAACTCTTACAAATTCCTTCTAAATTATTCACTTAACCCTCTTATAATAGTTTTCCAGTTGTTGCTATGATGAGTAAATATTTTCTAATTGTTGCTATACAGTGGACTCTTGTACATCACATGAATTTATTATAGCAAGCCTAAAGAAGAAAAAGATATTCATCATATTCTGATAGATGGTGGTAATTCTCACTGTTTTATTAGTTATCCCTAACACTGTCACTTCCAATGTCTTTTAACTTTGTGAAAAGGTGATGGCTTGCTGTGTGATTGCTTTGCTTATATTACTAAAAATACTGAAGAGTCCTCATTCTGGTAGAGTGTCCTGTTACTGTCCAATACTTATGCTTTAACTCCAGCACTCAGATATCTGCCATACTTAATCCATCTTGAAAAGTATTTCTCAGTCTCTGAAGAAAGAGTTTAGACAATTATTCATCTTGTAAAACTTTGAAAAAACCTTCATAATCATATAGCTGCATTAAATTTGCTGGTTAACTTGATCTGCTATTTATTTCACTAAAAAAGCATTGGAAGGAAAGACCTAGCAGATTGTCCCATGATTTTACTGGAAACTGAAAAACAAACGAATCATAGAATCATAGAATTGTCTAGGTTGGAAGGGACCTTTAAGATCATGAAGTCCAACCATCAACCTAACTCTGACAAAAACAAAAAACCACATCACTAAACCATGTCACTAACCACTACGTCAATCTGTCTTTTGAATACCTCCAGGGATGGTGCCTCAACCACTTCCCTGGGCAGCCCATTGCAATGCTTTATAACCCTTTCCATGAAGAAATTTTTCCTAATATGCAGTCTGAACCTCCCCTGGTGCGACTTGAGGCCATTGCCTGTGATGTGGGAGAAGAGATCAACACCTGCCTCTCTATAACCTCCTTTCAGGCAGTTGTAGAGAGCTCCCCTCAGCTTCCTTTTCTCTAGGCTGAATAACCCCAGCTCCCTCGGTCTTTCCTCATAATACTTGTGCTCTAGACCCCTCACCAACTTCATTGCCCTTCTCTGGACCCACTCCAGCACCTCAATGTCTTTTTTGTGGTAAGGGGTCCAAAACTGGACATAGTACTGGAGGTGGGGCCTCGCCAGTGCCAAGTACAGGGGGATGATCACCTCCCAAGTCCTGCTGCCCACACTGTTCCTGATACAGGCCAAGATGCTGATGGCCTTCTTGGCCACCTGGGCATACTGCTGGCTCATGTTCAGCCAACTGTCGACCAACACCCCCAAGTCCTTTTCTGCTGAGTATTTCTCCAGCTACTCTTCCCCATGGGGTTGTTGTGACCCAAGTGCGAAACCTGGCACTTGGCCTTGTTGAACCTTATACCATTGGCCTCAGCCCATCGATCCAGCCTGTCCAAATCCCTCTGCAAAGCCTTTCTACTGTCACTAGTTGTTCCCGTACCTTGACACTGTGCTCAACAAGTATTATAACCTTAGCAGATAACTATGTTTGCAGACTGCAAAACTCAGCCTCTGTCACATAACCGAAGGAAACAAATTTCGGAAATGATGACCCACAAAACCGCACTTCTATCAGCTACAGCTCATCCTCATTCATAGTAGTTATAAGGAAAGAGCATCTTGAAGCCACTCGTGCTCTAAGCTACAGGAAAGATACATCCACACAACATAAGGCTGATTGAGCAGTGTTACCAAATAGCATAATAAATAAATAATTTATGTAATGAATGTAAAATACTTTCTAATAAATGCCATTATTATTCCTCTATCCTCAGAAATAGTGGCATAATATTCAGCTGTTACACTACTTGTGTTTTTTAAATGACAAAGGCTTAGAATGAAATATATCTGAATACATATACATATATATTCCTCTATTTAAACATCTTTGAAGGATATTTGTTGCTGTCCATGCCCAATGCAACTGACATGAACAGGTTAAATTCTATACATAAATCCACTGGGTTGGCAACAGGCTGGGCTTTGGCCCTTTGTTATTTAATATGAAAATAAACATTCATGCTTGGATTTGTGAAAGGGAATGATAAGAGGGTTGTACAGGTCAGTCTCTTATTAATGAAATAGAGGCTCTTTCAACTCTGAGCTACACAGATGAATCTGGAGCAGGTCAGAAGTAACCAAAAGTCATTAACATCTGACAGCCGGGTGATGGCCTGTGTAAAATGAGTTGGTGCTCTCAGCCCAGTACATAAAACATCAGAATAATTGGTGTTAATTTGCACCCCTGTTGGCAGCCTTAGCACAGAGGCCAAAGATTGAATGGGCATGAAAATTAAACTATCCTGTCATCCATAAAGGTTCTTTCAGGTCAGGATTGAAGTGCATTAACAGGATACTACAGAGGAATTTCCACTGTCAGTGCTGGGGCTATTGCTGTTCTGTGAATAAACTAAAGACTTTGTGACTAAATTCAGTAACACAATGCGTTCCCCAGACATTATGAATACTAAGGCTTTTTCTTCTACTTCATTTATTTATTTGAGAGAGAGAAAAAATAAATTTACATAAGCAATATAATGGTAGCAAGAACCAAGAAGGTCAACAGCTGACCTCCACATCATGTACAAATTATTGTATCAGTGTCAGGATTTATGGAGAATCACTAACGTGTTTTTGCAACTAGGAAGACATAAATGGTACTTTGTATGTGTGTGTTGATGGCAAAAGAATTGCCCATGTGGATAATTAGTCTTAGTATAACTTTTTATTTTGGATTACCAATCTGATAGTGACACATCTTGCTGTCTTTTTCAATCTAATGCAATCAATATTTAACACCAGACATGTCTGTTCCTTTAATTCCTCGTTGCACATAAGAATAAAGTTTGCAATTAAATTGGAAAGGCATGGAGATATTGAAAAGATGAATGCCTTCACATTGCCAACTGGCAGAAAATCTAGCTAGGGAGGTTTGAGAAAATTCTGCATTTATGTGGTTCTGTACTAAGGAAGACACGATTCAGAAATGGAGAGCGGGTAAGTAACACTTCAAATTATATTCATACAGAGTATGTTCACCACTTGTCAAATCTAGCAGATATCCACAAGAAATAAAATAAATCTTTTGAAGATTTAATCATAGTCTTCAATTTGATTTGGTCTAAAAGGAAGGCAATCCTGAGTGAACTGCAAATTTAAGTAATGCGGATGTAGCTTTCATGTGCAAATTTCTTTTGACTCTGTGAAACAACAGCTCCCAGAGTCTGGACTGATGTCCACACAACCAGGCCTGAATGTGAATGCAAATGATTTCATTATAGGCCGAGTCTCCATGCACCAATGAGCTGTACAGGACACGTGCAGTGATACCAGGTTTGTGTGCAGCTTTCTTGCTGTTTCTGTTTCCTGTCTGAAAAGAAGTGGCATCTTATCCGTTGCTAAGCAGTGGGAAAGGGGTCCAGTGTGGCAGGGGAAGCAAAACTCTTTTTGTTAGTGTATTCCTTTCACCCTGACAATTTATAGCTTTTCTATTACTTCTTTTTTTCCATAATCTTGAATTTCATAACAGTTACTTCAAAATGAGGCTGAATTCTGTTCAGCTTGCTGTATTGCTTAACTCATTGAATACACATAGCAAACAACATATTTATTGACAACAGTAATAAAAAAAAAATCAGTTATTTTCAGTTAAGGACAATCTTTCATAGGAAATATTCAAGGAAAATATAAACAGCAAGGATAGTTCTTTACGTATATTTTCACCCTTCTAGTTCAGAGACCACTACCTCTGTAGTGTGAAGAGAATTCCAGATAAGCACTCCAAGCTTTTGTTTGGCTTGAGAGACAGGCTCACAAGCCTTTTTAATTATGCCACACAAGTAGAGCACTTTAACAGATTGGGTTAAGAGTACATCCTGCAGAGCTTCTTAGCAGTTCCTGTAGCTAAAGATCTTGTTAGGTGAGGTGAGAAATGTGAATGTGTACCACACCACTGAGTAATTGAAATTGGATTACTCAAAGCATACGTGTGGGCTGTCCTCCCCAAAAGAAGGTTTTATCCCCTACAAGGGAGATTTTAGGCTCTTTGCATGATCGGTGGCTTGTGTACAGCAAGTAAGTTGACAGTGTATTGTAAACTTGGTTCAGAATCCTAGATTCAAGACCAAGTCTACATCCCATTTGAATGGCCAAAAACTTCAAATCCATGCCTGACTGCTTCGTCCTCTGAACTACAAAATCTGTGGGATATTCAAGGAGTAGTGCAGTGAAGCTTGGACAAGCAACTACTTGTTGTTGTTGAGTTGTCTGTTGAGTAATTTCAACTCTCAAACAGGAGGAGACATTTTCCCATAGTAGAGATATTTAGACAGAGCTAAGAAATAGTCCTTACATAAGAATTTGTAGCAAAGTCCTGATGATTCCCTTTTCTGGTTCCCGATCACTGAGAGACCCTCTCTCAGACACATAGCTTTACCCTTGTACCAGACACAGAACTTCAGCTCTGGGTTTTGCTGTAGGTGGTGTCTGAATCCTTTTGTAAATCTGTCCATTTGAGCATACAGATGCATTGCTTTATCAACCCTAGCTTTTATGTGTTTGAGTGCAAGAGGAAGAGACCAGATATACTTTTTGGCTAAAATACTGTTCCTTAAAAGTCTAAAAATGAAAAGAATATCCATCAATATTTCTCTCTTACAGACTTTCTCACATTTCTGCTGAGAAAAGAGTTACAGCCAGAAGAAGAAATTCAAATACAAAGTAAAAGGAAGATCCCTCAGCATGTCTTAAAAAATTAGTTTTTCCATCCTACACAATTAGACAACTAACATCAACAACTGCAATGGACAGGAGGATGTAGAAGTTTGAGGGCCATTAGGCACTGAGCATTTCCTTGAATGAATCACAATTATGCAATCACCAGTTCTATGTCATTTTGTGCTGACCCATGATGAAGATTTATTAGTCCTTAACATTTCTTATTGTTTACTAGTGACAGGAGTGCTTGGTGTTTGAAGGTGGTCTGATGTTCCTCTGGTTGCTAGTACTGTGTATTCCATTCCATATGAAAATGATATAGGGATGCCTAGTACCAAACACCAATATCACCTAATACCAAACACCAGTGTCACCTAATAACAAACACCTAGCATCAAACACCAGCCCCTAGAAATACCTCTAGGGATTACAGGCTCCTGGCTGCCTTCCCACATCTCATGGTAAGCACAAAGCTATTTTATATTCCATTACCCCGATGTCCCTGTGTTTGAGCATATGCTGTTGTCTGTCTTGGGCATGTATCCAAAGAGAGTGCCTGCAGGCTGTATTCTCCTGTAATCTATTGTATATTCTGAGAAATCATATGACCCCATTGGTTTTTCAGATACCACAATTTTAAGCTGTCAAAATTGACCTTGTGTCATGTTTCTCTTTTGCTTTTTTCTGTTAAGGCTGTCCTAGATCTTCAAGTTCAAGTATGATTGAGTTAAGCAGTATGCTTCTGTCACAAAAGGAACAGATTTTCTCAGATCAGACACAGTATTATATAGGTCCTACATATTTCTAGGCTGTGCAAATTAAATTCTAAAATATACTGCTCCATCCCCCAAGAGCTGAATTCAAATTTTTGTAGCTGGAAACTCAAGACAATTTTGATATGTGCAGTAAAACTGTCCATCACTTCAAACCTCTTGGCAAACATTTTCTTCATATACGCTATACTCAGTGTACCAATTTTTACTTTTAGTAAAAAAAAAAAAAAAGTAACACAGAAGCCAAACCAGTCCTGGAGCAGAGTTTCCTCCTGTGAGTCTCTTTTTGCCTGTACCCACAGCAAATTACACTACTCTTCTGCACCAGCTGTTTCTTAACACAGTGACTGGGCATAATCAAGGGTATGTCCTCTTACCTCTGCTCCCTACTTGACTGTGCCAGGAAGGAGGACAGTCTAAGGTCAGGACACCATCCACAGTTCCACAAGTAAGGACGATATATCAAAATCCAGTCCTACATTATTACCTAAAGCTGTCCAGTATTTCTTATGGTTTCATCGTTTGTAACTTTACCAAATGTTTATTGTTTGGAACAATATCTGATTCTGTCTGAGACATAGTTCTTGAGAGTCCTCTCCAACAACAACAATTCAGCTTGTTTGAGAGTGAGACAGAAGAAGAAAATAAGAGTTTGGCAACTATTTTTAAAAATAGGGGAAAATAAGAACAAAATTGCATGTAGTTATGTAATTATAGATGGCATCATCACCATCATCATCATCCATGCACTCAAGGGAACCTACCTAAGGCTACACAATTTATACTAATATTGGTATTTTCTATGTTATGTTTTTTACATTTTAATATCTTTCAACTGTGTTATGTAATTACATACTTTTTGGGGATGTGTGTATATGTAGTTTTGCAAATTGCTAGGAGTGGTATTTAATATATTTCCCTGGAACTTCTAAATGCTGCTTCTTTTTGTGAGGAAGAATATTTTTACTCAATAGATTCCACCCTCATAACAGGAAATTTTCAATCCATCAAAGGAATTTTAAGACACTTGGACCAAATTTTACAGTCTCTATGTAAAATGTATTTTATAAAATTCTCATTATAGTCTATTCCCAAAACTAAGAAAGAGCCACAGGAGTTTGTCTCCAGTATTATACTAAGTTTCAGATACAATTTCTTAATGAACATTAAAAGATAGTTTAATGAAGTAAGAAATCAAATACATAAAGAAGTCTGAAGTGAATTTTCATTTACAAGGAAACAAATAACTTCAGAAAATTTTTAGAAAGATTCTTCTAAAATCTTCTGATATGTCAGGCATCCAGTTGTAATTAGGGGACTTGTATGTGAAACAGTTTAGACTTTTAATAAATTCCAACGTATTAAAAAAAAAAACCAAAATCCAACAAAAAACAACCAAGCATAATAAGAAAAAAAAACACCAATCCAGCTCTCATAAATTCATAATCCATCAGGAATTCGTCATTTTGTCCAGCAAACAGAACAGGGCTGAGTGAGATGAAAAAATAACAATGATCAGATTTTATATATTGGCTTATGGTGGAAATGTTGAATTGTTGTCAAACTATACACCTATACTATGTCCTGTACCTGAGATAATCATAGATGTGAGGGCATGATAGTCATTATATGTATTGCAGTATTAAAGTTTTTTTTTCTCTACATTAGTCATACAGGGAAATAAAACTTGGCCGACCTGAAGAATAGTTGATTTAATGGTCTTTTCCTTCCCTTGTACTCACAATTACAATAGATAGGCCTCTGTCTTCTGTTCAAAAGCCCCTGGCACCTTGTGGTTGTGTTTCAGAGTAGATTAAATTTATGCATGTTCTTTTCACACTCTGTGAATAACTAGTGGAGTTCAGTCTGTAGAGCTGCCATGATTACAGTTTTCTTGAGCAAAAGGAGCACTCTGAGGTGCTGCGGGTGGCGGACAGGAATCTCATGAACTTCAACAATGAAAAATAAGAAGTCCTGCACCCAAGGAGGAGATATTCAAAAGCTATCTGGACCCAGGCTTGGGCAGCTGGGTCTAGGTGGACTTGCTTAAGCAGTGGAGTTGAATCAGGTGACCTCCAGAGCTCACTTACCAACCTTACTGGTTTGTGATTCTGTGATTCTGTGATATGTGTAGGCTTAGTTTTTTATTAAGTGCAATTTGTGGTAATGTCAAGTTTTAATACAGACTCACGCTAAAAATATATATAGACATTTTCTCAGAGAGAAATGTAGTGCCCATAATCTTGTAGGAATTGCTTCTACAGCAATGCTTCTACTGACTTTTCAGGGAGATAAAATTTTTGTACCCAGAAGAGTGAATGGGTCTTGATGAAAGTTTATCTCCAGCCACATGTAACAAGTTGAAGGAAGTGCTGAAGCCTCCCTCAAAAGATTTATCAGTAACAAGAAAACAGAAATAGGAACTACACTCAATTAAAAACTGGTGGGTTTGTATGCAGTGTGGAACTCTATTTACTGTGATGTTATTAAATTTTCATACATTAAACAATAGTTGCTGGTTAAAGTAATCTAATTGTTTTATTTCAATGAATATAAAATGATCTGTTACAAGCAAGTTCTATTTGCAATAGTAAGAGTATTAAAATAATGTTTTTTCTTATTTCTAGTTTTGATGTTTGTAAATTGTTTAGAGAGAGTTAATAGATCCATCCAGTTATTTCTAGAACCAAAGACAAGGCATGTTTTAAAAGAAGTGATCTCTCCATGTGTGCACGCCCAGTGTCTTTTGTTCTTTAAATCCTTACAGCATATATGTGCATCCTGATCTTTTAACGTGTTGTGCAAATTGGTATGGCTAACCAGCATCACTAACCATTGATCTTAATTCTTTTATCCACCATATAAATCAAATCCTTTTGTAGCAACCTCCTTCCCTCCTACTCCACTAAATTCTTAAGCATTTTTACAATACAGAGAAGCAATTATCTTTGAAATATATAGCAACTTTAATAAATGCAAAGGAAAAATGTGTTTATGACTATTTCTTACACATTTATTTCAGAATAAAGCAGCATGGGTAAACTGGCATAAACTTTGCATGTAGCCCAATAAGGTTTATTTAGAGTAACCATGATGTGAGCTTAAAAATGGTTTTCAATAACATAAATTTTTAAAAGGCAGCTACTAGTTTTCAGAAGCCAAACAATTCTATTTTGCATTTTTTTTAACAAATCATATTTTACAGCTAAAAAAAAAAAAATGCAAATAATCAGTTCAAATCAGTTTATAAATGGCTTATAGTTTGAAAACTTGCTACAATAATCAATACATTCAAATACAAGAATGTACAAATGAGAGGCAGAGCCAGATTTGTTGTACACAGGCCAATTTAACACTTGCATAAATCTTACATGAAAAAATTCCCCATGCCTTATAACGGTATGATCTTCTGACTATCAGATTGGGTTTTTGTTTTTACTAAGGTGTCTGAATTAATAAAAGACATATTAAATTTGGAGTTTATGCTTTCTGATGGAGACTCAACACAAGATACTTTGCTGCACTTTAGATATTCATTGACTATTGCAAAATTGTCTAAGAAACTTGTCTAGAAATTGAAAGCCTATGCATTCTACCGCAAGAGTTATGCATAACTTAGCATTTTCTCTGAGGCTAATAGCAGTAGAGGAGCTTATATGTATATGTATTACATAAAGGTATTTTAAAAACGCTTTAAGAACCGTATCGACTCAATCAGTATTTCAGAATCACTTAACCCATCAATAAAATACCACCTCTATAATGAGATGGAGTAGTGTTTTAACAGAACACAGCAGTATTTTATAATAACTCCTTTTGCATTTACAGATGCAACAGATGAAATATTGTATCATTGAACTAAGTGATCATAGACAATAATGTTGAGTTCAGCATCAACCAGGGCAGGAAATAGTTACGGTCTCATATTTACATATCCTAAGGTTACAACATTTCAGGCACAATAACAAGTTGTTTGCCTTTCTTAAAATATTTAAATTGGGGAATGAATATTAATTAAAACCAACAAAAATGCAAGAAAAAAAAAAAAGAAAAAAACCAAAGAAACTTGGTTAACAAAAGCCAGGCTTCAATTAATAAAGTACAGACTCTTCCCAGTGTTCTATTTGCAGTGAATTGAAAGGATTCTAATATCCTATAACTGAATATCTACTTATTTTTATATGTATTATTTTGAATGTACAAAGGAGGTGTCACTGTTATAAATGATCCTTTTCTTGCCTTGGGTCCTGCTAAGTAATAAAACTACCTTGATATGTAATGGTCCATTTTTAGAATTATTGTTGCATTCTAACAGTGAATTTTGACTTCATGTGATAAATAGGTTCAAGTAGATAAGATATGGAAGGAGAACTTCCTGATTTACTATTTGAGAAAACAACATCATAACTGACAAAGATCTTCAGATGCAAGCTGCAATAAATATTCGAAGATAAGAAGAAAAATAGCTATGGATTTTTAGTGTCACATTTTATTAGTCTTTTTGATGAAGTTTTTTGTATTGTGTTTAAGAAATAAAGCTACGGATACATCCCTTGCTCTTAATTTCACTTGACAGAACAGTCTTTTTCCAAGAGAGTTTCACAGTTCTTTCCATAAAAAAGACAGTGTAGTGGTTCTTCCCAATGCTTCTAAGAAATGGAAATGACAGTAACAAGCTCAAGGCAACAAAGCTGATAAAATGCAAGAATCTCACCCAAGGTCTTTCACGTGTGTGACTCAGGTTCTCTTATTGCTTCTGTGTGAAGTAATCTTATTTTAATCTGTGAATAGCGCTGCTATAGTGCTACCTGTTATCTGTTACTTTATTTATTGGTAACTTGTAATTGCTTAGAGCAAATTGGAGCTCTATGAATGTGTTAAGTACAAGTAATTTTCTTTTCTATTGTGCACTTTGAACGTGGAAGAGTGTATCTCAGTGAATGCCAAAAGTTGTCACTCTACTGCTTTAGTGAGTGAACCTGAATACTCCTAAATAAGGGAGTGCATTTTTGAGTGTGAAACAACAACCTTTTCCTGCTTTTAGTAACGAAACCTGAAGTGACCCCTCCATCTTCCTCTTACCAACATTCCAATGGTTCATCAACATCTTGAAAGCCAAGAAATTCCATTAATTCATTAAAATCATAGGGCCCCAGGTATGGGCGAGTTCTTAAATTCAAAATGTACAGTCAGTTTGATATTCTTAAAGATATCAGAAATATTAAAGATGTCTTTAATCGTTCCATTGAAGAAAAAAAGCACAAACATTTTTTCTCCAGCGGCTAGAGGTATTTCTTTTTTCTCTCCTTCAGCATTGGTGACAATTAAGTAATATATGCATGCTTATGTGAGCATTAGGAGAAAGGGGAAGGTAGAAGAGAGAGCTCATTTAGAACAATTCTAGACATCAAAACCGACAAAAACAAATAATAGCATAGTATTACTAATACTACTACTAATAATGATAATGTCTGTGTTTGTTCTTCCTATCCAGAGTATCATCTAAAATATTCTTAAATCTCTGTCTGTTTACTTAAGGCGAAACATTACCTTATTTGCAATTGTCTCCAAGTGAGGCAAAAGGAAGGAAGGAGGTGAAAAGCTGTTCTCCAAATGCAGCTGTTTGAATATCCATGTCTTGAGACTTACCATATTCTCTTGCTTTTAAACTGTTCCTAGATACATACCTACATACCATAACAGGAGAAAAATTCTTAATATAAGAAACTGATTTCCAAACAATGATTATTTTTTTTCCTCCATGAATATGTTTTTTAAAGTTTAGGAGCTGTTATGCCTGAAGTTTGAAAGGAAAAATAGATTGTCTCTGTGGGCTGTCACTGTTTCATATTTACGATGGCATATCACTTTACTACCCCTGCTGATGGCCCACCTGTCTCCATTGCTCTGAATCGACACTTCAGGACTCAGCACCTACTGTTAGCCACCGAGAAATACTCCCCAAGGCAGGAAAGAGGCAGCAAGCCAAAAGCAACATTCACAGCCAGTTAATGAATGCAGACTTTAAAACAAACAACAAAAAATACCCTGGAAAACATTTCCAGAAAACCATTTAAATCATAGGATAAAGAGTAAAATGTAGAGTTAAAATACAGACAGCTAGAAAGAAAAGAAACAAAATAATTTTATATGGCACCATATTAGTTCTCTGTCCTGTTATGTATTAAATGGTTTATCATCTTATTCTCACCTGACACTAGCTTAACTGATGCCCTTAGTCTTGATTTAAACTGTATTGAATGGAAAACAGTCCTTCAACTTTGAATTTCTTTGTGAACATCAGATGGAACATTAGAAACACAACTTTTTTCTTGTACAAATTTTTTATCAAGCCATTGAAGGTGCTTTTGAGGTTCATAACTTCCAATCTTGTCACTTTCAACTATAAAGTGATACCCTTAGATGAAAAAGAAAGGAGAAAATAAAATCGTTATCTTCTTGAGGGGCTTTAAAGCACAGTCTGATTTAACCCAGGTGTATGACCTGAAACACTGACTTTTGAAGCAGCTTGAAAAATATTTCTTTTGATTGCAGCAGGAGTTTGGTTAGCTTTCAGTACACTACAGAATTCTAACATTATGTGAATGGTAGGGAAAAAATCATGTTTATAAGGTTCTCAGCTCAACAGGAGCTGAGAATCAGTCATTCTCAGGCTGAGCAGAAGTATTTTGCTTTCCTCCCAGCTCCTGCTGAGCTAGAACACAGTGGGAGCTAGAAGTCATTGTCTGTGGCAGGAAGGGAATTCCAGTTCTTCCTGGTTTTGAAGCTTCTCCTGAGCTCCAGAGATGTTTCACCTGTGAGAGATGAGGGCATCTTCATCTTGATGAATTTTGCACTCAGTGGAACCTGTGAACTAGAGTTAGCAGATTCACACCTGACTGGTGGCTGCCAACAAGTTTCAGGATTTATTGAGTTCAGGCTCTTGGAAGTCAGACTCCATTGGCTCCTGCAAAAATTATGGTAATCGCTTTTTGTCAATGACCATCTTGTCTAGCTTCTTCTAGAAAGAAGCTGCTGCTGTCAGGAGTCATACTACATTTAGAGGTCAAGCAGAAATTCAACTGGATTCAACAGATCAATGACTGCTGAAGCTTTCCTACAAAAGAGAACGGAGTTTTGCGGCCTCCCCCTATACACAGATTATATGACAGCAGACAATTTTTAAAGAGGAACCATTTCAGGTAGGTCCTACTGTGGGCCTCTTACTTCACACATTATTTGTCCATACAAATCTTGTATTGTGTTACTTACAGTCCACACTTCAACCGCCCATTCAGGGAAACAAAAATGAGAATGGAATCCATCCAGTAAACACAGCTTCTAAATAACATGGGACCTGTATTAAACACCCTCTGTCATGGATTTTCTGGTGACAGTTGCAGTCTCCAAGTCTGTATCTGTGGTGCATTTCATTTTCCCATTTACAGCAAATCATCAGTGCCAGATTCATAGACAAATTTGGTGATGATCTTTTAATTTACTTGAGAATATTTGGCAAAGGTGTATGAACTCAATGAGACTTTTCAGAAATGGATTCTGTGTCCTACTGCATGCAAGTGCTGAATAAATTTATTTCCACTTTGTGCTGTTAGCTTGCCTGTGGAAGCATTGCAAAGAGGAGAAAGTTCTGTGAGGCAAGAATGTGAAAACAGCTTTGTAAATGAGAAGCTGAAAGCATTGCCTATGTACTGACCACGGCTGTGTGATGTTTTATTCCAGGATTCCTCTTTAAGGATTTGATGTTTCACAATATGACATCTTGGTAATACATTGCAGATGGAGCTGTGCAACCTCTGATATGCCTTTGCTTACACTAAACTCTGTAGGCCTCCAGCAAAGCTTTACAAATCTGGAAGCTTTCAGTTCACACATGTGATTTAAAATCTGATTAAAGAATAAAATCTTAACAATACAAGGCATCAAATAAGGAGAGTAAACTTAAAATTTAATTTGAGTCACATCTTGCTTGGAACTACATTAAAACCAGCTCTATCTGACTGCTGTGATTTTGAGTTAGTAAGCAACTTGGTATACCAGCCAGTAAGACTCAGTTCTCCAAAATCAATATTGCAGTTATTGAGTAATTACAGTACTTGACCGAGAAGATGGACAATTTGATATTTGTTCATGGGCTGATGGGTGATAATGGTGCTCAATGAAAGACGATAATTGAAAACAAAATGATCTTAATGTAGTCAACTGACACAAATAGGAAGACTATGGTCTTTAAATCAAAACACACTTTATCTTCTTGATTATCAAAACATTAGTTTAAAAATAGAAACCAGCAGCAAGACTCTTAGAGGGTAATATACCACTTGGACTTCTTTGCTAACTTCAGATTGCCAATAAAGATTCTTTAAATGCTAAGCCTCTTGAAAAAACATTTTCTCATTCAAGCTGTTCTTACAGGCTATTACCAACAAGAAATAAGAGGAACTGTCTGCATTTCCTTTAAAAGCTAAAAGTTAAACTTTAGCAATTCACTCTTTGACTCTTCTGTCACTTTTAGTAAGCGCTCATTTAACATGAAGCATACATAATACTCCATGAAGCATACATAATATGTACACTACTGGTAAATACACACACTGGAGAGTTTGTCTTGACCTCAAGAAATTGCTGCAAGTTCATCAGCAAGCAGTCCCAATGAGTAGGTAAAACACCATATATGAACTTTCAAAAAATACCAAAAAATTACTTAATATCATAGACATTGGTAATACAGTCATAAACCGTTCTCAAGAGGATGGCCAGCTCATATGAAAATACCAGAATAGGAAAAGACATAACTTGCCAGAAATCAATCTATGGTTCCATGGTATTTCCCTGCTCTCTACAAAAGCTGTCAGTTTTGCTATCTCATCTCCAAAATTTTAATGCAGGTATATGGATAATAAGAATTTCCTCTAATGAAATCCAATTTCTTCCAAAGGTGGTGGTTTCCTATGAAATTTAATTCCTTAATTACCTATCAAAATATAAATCCTTATCTAAATCTGAAGAGTAATAAAGTAATTTGGAAACTGTGCACTGTAAGAAGTACTCTGGACTACATACAGTGTAGCAGAACTACCACTGTACCCAATTATCTAGAAATTATTTCTGTACATTCCACTTCTAAGGGTCACATTTTTACTGCCCAGTATTTCTGTTAGCATGTGGGTTCATCTAGAATAAGTGACCTCTGGGGGTACAATTTAGTGTGATACATCAAGCTTTAAGCTTGTAACTACAGATTTAATATTACATGTAGAACAGAAAAAGCATGTATGAAAATGCTAAGTGAAGTTTCTCAAACCTTCTGGACTATTGAACATATATGCTCTGATCATGAATTAAATTCACATATACATAAGTATATAGGCATATATACATATATATGTATATATGCACATATTGAGATGTAAGTGCTTATGAATATCTTTATGCTTGCTGCTTTTTCAGGGTTAGGGCAAAACTCTGAACATTCTTTTCTGACAACAACAGAATTTATTATTTCAACATTTTGTTCCTTATTGTCTGCAATATTTTCTTAATAAATAATTTGGAAATTAAAAACAGAAATTTTTTGGTCTTTTTGTTGTTTTTTTTTTCTTACCTAAAAAATTAAAGTAGTTGAAAATGAACTTGAAAAGTCTTCAGATTTTCCTGAATATGTTTTTTTTTAAAAAATTGAATTATTATGAGACAATTCTTGTTTTTCTTCTAATTGGACAAAGAGAATACAAACACAAAATAATAGTAAATTTCTTATTACTTTTGTAACAGAATATATAATCTGAAATCTTGATTAAATATTCTTCAGTCATTTCTTCATCTTTAGTGTTATTAGCTTACCATCAGAGTCTGCTTACTAAGATGAGATTCATAGTAAAAGATAGAAGCTTCCTCACTAAAGAATATTCTGTGTGCTGAGGATTAAGCTTTACTCAGTTTTATTATACAAATAGTAATAATATTCTAGACAGTGCAATGATTTGGTTAGCCTAATAGTTTGGTTAAATATAGAACTAAAGAACTTATATAATTTTTCAGTACATTGTTAACTTCCATGAAGGAAATTACAAAATTGTTGAATCTGTTGCATGGTAAACAAGTCATACAATCAATTTGCAGTTCAAACCAGGATTTACAGATGCAGTAGACATTAAGGTTACATTAGTCATTCTGAGTGCCAGACAGATGAGGAAATTCGAAGTCCCAGTCTTGTTATATCGGCTTGACTAATTGACATCATTGCACATATTCCAGCTGACTCCCATCTCTTTTGAGGTGTACAAAGAGACAATTGAGGATTTCTAAAAGTCAGGAATCTGTGATTTGCCAAAAATGTACTTGGTGAAAAGTTCTTGTTTCTATGCAGACTAGGAAAATGAATAGGACAAGGATCCTGCAAGAGAGTAAAGATCTGGGGTCAGGCTGAGGGGTCTGTTTTTGTCCTGTCCCAAGAAGGCGAGAACAAGGGTGTAGCAGGAACACATCAGAAAAGGTGCTCCAGAGCAGAGAATGGATTGCGGCTGGCAGCCTCTGCAAAATCCCACCTCTGCTATCAACAAACTCAAACATGTTCAAAACAGGCAGCAGAATCATGGCTATCTTACTGATGCTTCTTTGTCACCATCAGCAGGTACTTTCGTTGTCTTTGACATGAAAATTGACAAGAATGCCAGATATACTCTGATTATTCACCCACCCTTAAGATCTGGGGCTGGCATAAGTAAGCACCCCAAGGATCTCTGTAATTTGTGCTGTAACTAAGAGGCAACAGTTGTCTCCCAGGGTCTACTCACAATCTGAGCACAGAGGGGAGACAACTCCTCAGTCTGACCCTTTCCAATACTTGTCTCCTCACCCCATGCATGGCATGAGGACAGCTAGACTATCTAAATCTAGTCTAAATAGTCTATAATCCAAGTTTATGCTAGCTGTGCCCTTGGTGGTCTCCATGGGCCAGAGAAGTCTTTACTAAAAGAAGGCAACCTGCCCTTTCTGACACCATTTGGTTTTTTGGCAAATATGTCTCTGTTCCTCCTTACAAGAAGCTACAGAAGGTTCATATGATTATACATCCTAATAACTCATTAGATGCTCATTGTTAATATAAAATGCAGTATAACATGTGTGACGTTATGGAAGCAAGCATATAAACAATATGTTTCTCTCAATAGATTTTCTCTCAATTGTGCAGTAACATGCTAATTCTATTTTTTTTTAGCTCTTCTGGATCAGCAGACCCTAGAGTTGTGCTAGCCTTTTTAACATGAAAACCAGTTGAAAAATTGGTGTAGTAGTTTGTATAGTAGGTTACATCTAACAGAAACAAGCATTTTCTTGTTATGTTTATATTGTTTATCTTTACCGAAATAAATATGTGATCCATGTATGATCAAACAACAATAGTGAATTCTCATGAAAGGTAAAGGTGTCTTGCAACCTCAACCATGTTGTGATTCTGCCATATTATACCCTTATGTACAGGACAGTTGCAAGTTTTGGACATGTGGTTTTCAATTCCTTTCCTTTCCTTTCTTTTATAGACTCTTAACCAGTAGAACAGTCACTAAAAAAGTTGGCAATATAAGTGAACGTCCTTTTAGGAAGTAGAACAGAATCTGAATTTTCTACATCTTGGATGAGCCTCCTGGCCTTGAGCTTGCTGCATGAAAGATGAAATAGCTCTTGGTTTCAGAAGTTAGCTTTGTGTTCCTGCCTTCTAGGTGGCTATTTTTCAGCTGAAACTGCCCAGTGAGCTTGGAACAAAATATGCAAGTAATTTCAAGTCACTGTAAATTGCTTTGTTCATCTATTTGCAAAAACTATTTGCAAAAATATTGCCAATGATTAACTTTACTGGTGCCAAACTATTTTGTCATAGGTTTTAGGGTTTCCATTTGCACAGTCTCATGCACCTGTTTTCAGTTGTACAGAAACTTAAAGATGGTAGCTTCTATTAATTTATAAGCTAAATCAGAGTTTATAGATCATTTATATTTTGTGTATATTATCTACCATATAAGTATATGTATACAGTGTATACATCTTCTAGCATGATCTCTGCAGAAGAGAAAAATTATAGAAAATATAGAATAGATATGATGAGTATCACAGTTTATTATCAGCAGTATGACTTTTATTAAGTTAATAATGACAACAATTGTGCAAAACAAAGTTAATCATTTTATGTTACACTGATTTGATTGTCTCTAATAACAGAATAGTATAGTTCTGTGGGCCTTTTCTCTGATGCTTTAATATTAAAAAAACATAAATCAAAGCTGTTTTGACAGAACAACACAATTTTGTAACAGAATGGAAAATTTTAAAAACTGAATAGCTGATAAAAGATGAGTATAACCAGGGAGGATTGATGTTATAGCTGAAGGCAGCATTAGAGATTAGGCTTTTCAGAAGGCCTGGTGACTCATTCCACATAAATGAAGTTTGTGATATGTAATGAAAAGCTTTCTATCTTCACTGCAAGCAAATTAGCAGGTATTTTGTGGGAAGAATGTTAATGTTATCTTGCATTTGTTTCAGAGCAGGAACACATTAAACAGACGAGATTTGAAAAGAATTTCACTTTTATAACATCAGGTGCTGAAGGTATTAAAGCAAGGTCACCTCTGTAAAGCAATGAGAGAAAATTAGGTTATAAACAAACAGTGCCTAAAAATATATTCAGTCTGTTTCACTGACCAAATGTAATACAGGATTGCCCCAAATTGCTAATTTTCTTTACCGAGACTGATACTCATATGCCCAGAGCTGAATCACAAAGTCAAACAATAAAAAAGCCATGGTTTGGTGAGGGAGAAGGCATAAACATCTCAGTGGGCAAAGTCATTTGATTCCATTAAGGGAGAAAACAAGCCAGGCTGTTTTACAGCCTTTATACTGTTCCATGTTATAAAGCAATAGTCTATTTGAAGACTTTTTTTTTTTTTTTGTCAGGAAGACAATGAGAAACAGGAAAGGAGGAAGAAAAGATAAAAATAATATTTTTTCAATACTGAATAACTGAAAAAAAGATGATCAAGATAGAAAAGTGAAAAAGTAATTCAGAAAAATAAAAATATATTTTTTAATTATGCTAGGGGAAACTAGAGTATATGACAGAGACAGAAAATCAGTATGTACTAAAAAAAAATCAGACAAGACAGAGAAATAAAAAGTACCACCTTTATCTTTTACTTGAAAACAAGACAGAAACTAAGACTGTACGTTTGCTAGTCTTGGAATAATGGGAGAAACAGGCCAAATGAGACTCGTTAGTAAATTACCAATATTTCCTTAGAGAGGAATGGATTAATTTAGGGATGGTTCGTGATTTCGGCACAATAAAGTCTTAGGTGAGAAAATAAATAAAAAATATATATACATGTAGAGATAATATGATGGAGATTATTTAGGAAGAAATACTGAACATGAGTAAATGATACCTAGATAGGAAGATACAGAGAGGAAGATAGATAGAAAATTGGTCTTCAAGGCAAGCTGAACAGGTAGATAAAGAAGCACGTTTGATGATAAAAGTGTTCTTGCAACCTGGGAAATATGATTTATTATCACGATAACTTGTGGTAACAGTGGAAGAACTGCTAAGCAGGTAGCATATTTCTAGACATGATACAAGACTTTTTGACCCCTCCTGGTTTATGAAAGGGCCATAAAGATCAGAGTCTTCCCTTAGTTATTCAATTTATATTAAAGTAGATATCTTCTACATCATTCTTTTAAAACACATTTATAAAAACCTGGCTGGGTCTAGGTCAATGCAATGAACTTGATATAGGGTGTCAAAAGCAATAGGCTTCAAACTTTTTGCTGTTTAGCCAAACTTACTTGATCAAAAGATTGTCATCTTTGAAATTTGGTAAGTGGTCAGGTAGAAGTTTGTTCAGGTTGGGACAAAGTAAAGTTAAGTGAACTTTCCTTTTAACTTCAGTAATTTCTTTAGAAATGCTATTTTAAGAGACAACATTTTAATATTCATATTGTCTAAAAAGTAGTTTCCTTCCCTTGAAACAGTTTATAAACGTAACTTCATATGTTTGATAAAGAAAATGCCAGGAAATCTAGTAATGTTTGTTTACGACACATTGGAGAAATGAAGCTTGTTCAGTTAATGTTTCTGAAAGACCTTGAGGGCATTTGATGAGGTGCGTATTACTTCCTGAGCATGCCCTTATAATAAAATATTGTGCTCTATAACTTCTCCTGGGGTACACTTGAGAGACCACCAATGAAATCAATACAGTTACGGATTTATACCAAATAAAGTTCTGCTCAAGAATATTTAATGCTTATAACAGATAAATAACCTGAAGAGCCTACAGAAATTAAGTTCATAGTGTTAATATTTTCAAAGAACAAAGTCATAGAGGGATGAAAAAATATTTTGCATCACTCTCCTAAAAAAAGCCAAAATGATGTCATTACTTGAAATATGACCCCCCCCCTTTCTAACCTAACACTACTTGTGGTCACTGATTTTAAAGCAAAACTAAAACAGTCTCTCCCTGACAGAGAGACTGCATTTATCTCTAAGAAAACTAAACTGTAAGATAAACTAAAAACTAACAGAGATGAAGGAAAGGGATATTTATTAATTATTTTATTATTAATTAATTAATTATATGTTGTAACTGAGTCAAAACAGACCCATGAGGTCTGCCTGTAACTGTATGAATAAGAGTTTCAGAAGCTGCAGTTCCATTAAAATGCGATTACTTGAGCGTTAAAACTATACATCTTCTTTCTTACAGTGAGAAAACAGAATGGAGGAAAAAAAAGAATGAAATAGAAGGCACTTGTATATAGCAAGGGTCTACAGTTACACAGAATTTGTATCTCGTTCTACAACAGTCTGAATGAGCTTTCACTTTGGTTTGAAAATCATATTCAAAGTGAGGAAAGTGCTTTCTGTATTGATATGCTCCCCTGTAATACAATCTTGTCTAGTGACCTGACCATGCTCACAGATCAGATTTCATTTTATATTCTCACTAGAATGTTTGAAGTTGCTCTCCAGGCAGCATCACCTACTGCAGAGATTTCTGAGTTTTGTAGACACATAGACCTTCCAAGGGGTGACTTGTGCTATGCAAGTGCCAGACAAGTACCAAAACCTGCAAGTATTCACAGCCAGCTCAAGGTTCTCAGCAGGGCAGAAAAGAATTAAGAACATAGCAAGATTTAATTTATTTTTAACAAATTTCACTGTTGTGGGGATAGCTAAATTATTTCCATGGAGAAGGAGGTGAGAGGTCAGTCTGAAATATCTTCTTCATTGTCACAGGACTACCAGAAGGTGCTTTTTTAATGCAGATTACCCATTCTGTAGCCTCATTTTCTCCCAGGAACCACATCTCTTTCTCTCCCAACAATATGAAATGCTTTGACTACAAGAGAAAGAACTACAAGTCTTATGAGAGATTTTTGAGCTTTTACAGGTAAGAACAGATTTCCGGTGTTCAGGCTCAATTCAGTCAAGAAAGTTCTTAGTATGTCCTACTTAATATCTATTTCTGAGGTAGTTCTTCAAATACACTATGGAAAGTGATATTACTTGGATGAAAATTTAGGTGGTTTAGTTTAGCTTACAATTAAGTTTAGACCTTTGTTATTAATAGACTGATAAGTTTTTTCAATTGCTGTGACTTTATCTTCAAGTTCAGTCATGTGCAGGGCAAAAAACTCAAGAATTTTGTCAATTGATCTTGTGGCTGATAACTTTCAACACTACCAGCACGAGATTTTATTATAAATAATTTGTGACTCTTCCTTTTGATGACTTTTCTATGATACGGATCCTCTTTGCTTGCTTCATAAATTATCAGTGAAGACACCTATTTAGTAGGAAACTGAGGGGATGATCAGAGCTTACACTTGCACATCTTCATTTGGTGGTTAAAGGTTGCATTAACTCACTCCATCTACTCACTGTTTGCTTGGAAATGTCCCGTCTTTGGAAGTTCACCCATCATACACAAATAAAAGATGGAATTTTTCATAAAAAACATCACTTCCATGGATGAATATCAATGATTCTTATTACTAAAAGTAAATTGTATTATTTGACTCTGGAAATACACTTAAATATATTAGATAAAATATCACTGTAAATATTATGCTGTATTCTTCTGTGAAGACATCTTATAATTATAAATGTATTAATTTATGTTTTGCAATTATTTTCAATACATATATTTTATGTTATTACATTTTTAAAGGGTTTATTTCATAGGCTTATTTTTTTTTGTGTAGTTTCATGAAGAAGAGTACCGAACATTAATGGGAATTCCAGTAAAAGTTTGTTGAACTGGTCCTTTATAATGAAGCTGCATTAAGCTTTTTGAACTGTAAAATAAAATGCCAGTAAAATGTATCAGCTTGTCAGTGAAGCCAATTACAGGCCAATTGATGAAGTTCCCTTTGTTCAATAAAGCAGGTTATAATGTCCATGAGTACAAATCTTTGCTGGTACTTAGTACTGTAGTTTTTCTGGCTACTAAGCATCACTGTGAAAGAAGCTCAGGATTCCATGAAAGAGTCTTTTCTCATGTATAGCATCTGATCTTCAACCAGTGTTTGAACTACAGGTGAGCTTAATGGTGTTGTGTTTGCCAGCATCGTCTGTGCATTATCAGTTTCTAAATGATACCTTTTTGAAGTACTTTGTGATGATTTAGTATGAAAATAATATTAAAAGGTCTAATTTACTATTTTTTGACATTCTTTAGATCTTTTTTCATTGAGAAATGTCAGTTCTGGTTTTGCTCATTAGCAATGAATGTCTGTGTTAGCATATCACACCCAAAAGTAGTTCTGATTAGCAATATTTCAATACTTTGTCAATTACTCAAATTAATACTGGACAACGTGATATAGTAAATTGCCAAAACAAGTTCTTAATGTGAGCACCATTGGAAGGTTTAAAGGAAAGCAGTTCAACACCTTATGCCTTGAACTCCTGTCAGGTACATATTGATGTGCTGGGCATCCAACATGTGCCAAAATACTTTTGACCCTGCATAAACAGATGGACTCTACATCATACACACAGTGTGTCCTACACATCTATGAACAATAGTAGATTTTTTTATGTGTCATATATGGGAAGCATCTGCCCTGGATTCCTAGATGTCAGATTGCTGGATATAGCCTGTCACCAGCTAACCAAGGAGCATTCCAGTTATAAATTATGATCAAAGTGCTGGTTGGCTTCCACTCCCAACCTGACCTGAACCTGAGGTTTGGTGGTCTGAATATCTTTTTCAGTAGCAGAATACTATTCTAGATCTTAGTTTCTGGCTTAATATAATCCTGTAATTATATCATACAAATTTAATTTTGAGTAAATAAATCAAAACTAATCAGTCAGCAAAAAAATATGTATTTGTGCTAAACTCTAGATGTCATTATTCTTAATCATAGTAAGTGGTACTGTACTATGAAAATTGTTCCAATGGCTTTTACTGAAAGGATCAGAATCAAACTACTATTTTTGGTTCTTGTTCACTTCATATTTTCCTCCTCTTTAGAGAAAATATAAATCACTTTGTGTTTTTATGCCAAGAGGCTTTAAAGAATATTGCTGAGAAGAAAGAGACAGAAAAAAAATATGCTTAGATCTTGTAAGCAAACTGTGGTGACATTTAGGATTCCTAGATAATATTTTTTTTTTTCTGTTAATGCTACTTTGTTCTCCTTGCATCATAGAGACAAATATTTAAACACAAATAAACATTGTGGCCTAGACTCTTAGGCATGCCAAATGATGGGCTATTTTGGGTTTATGCCAGCTTTGCTTTTTTTCCAGGTTGGGGGAATCCCCAGCTGCTCATTTGAGTCAGTGGAGGTAAGCAAGTTTAGGAGTAGAAACTGACTTTCCCAAGTCTCACATACATCTCTCTAAATGATTTCCCTGGTGAGGGGTTTGTCAGGTTGTAAATATTTATATTTAGGAAATGTTATTACGATCATTATAATTTCTTATGTGGTGATAAAATTATGAGTGATGAGTTCATTATAGAGTTCTAACAAAGCTCCTGCTCTGAAGAGTTCTAAGTTGAAGTTGGAACTTACTCTAGATGTCACTGAATACAGCAAAGTGGAATTTCACATTAGACATAGCTAAAGAAATTATTTCATTTTCCATTTACCTATATTTGTATTAAAAAATTACACACCCCCAACATAACTTTTATGTACCATCAGATATGAAGTAGATACTCACAAAAATGAAACAAATATCCATAACAGTGTATTCCTTTTCCATTTTCAGGATTCTTATATTTAACTAATTTGTCAAAGGAAACAATTTTATGCTCCATCAGTCTGTATGCATGACTGCAGGTATAACTAAATTCCCCTAAAGTGAACTGTATAAACTGTCGGTCATTTATCTATATAGTTTTGTCAGTCTTCTTTCTTCTATATATTCTTCTGTTTTCTTTTCCTTACATTTTTCTTTTACTATGAAGACAGCTATTCCATTGAAAGTTTGTGCTTTGGAACTAATGTGAGAATAACTTGCAGGGAATTAAAAAATTCATAGGTGACCTTCAGACTTACAAAAATTCTTGGAACAGATTGGTCCTGAGTTGTTCTTTATGGCACATAGGCTAGATTTTTTTTCTATAAATTAAAGGTTATTATTAACTGAAATCAATAAAGGATTAAAGCCACTGGAGGCCCAAATCTAGTCTTATAGTATACCTTTCTTAATTGGTAACTTATATTCAAAATTTGAGTCTATTGGCTACGCACTCCTGGTGTGAAATTCTTCAGCAAAGCATTTTCACACAATATTGTGGTATTGAATTGGCGTGCAGGTCAGATAAGTAGAAGGACACCTGCTGGGGAGAAAGATGTCTCATTTTACTTTTGAGCTATAAATTGTGTGGTTTTTTGGCTGGGATAAAGTTAATTTCCTTCATAAGAACTAATATAAGGCTATGTTTTGGATTTGTGCTGAAAATAGTGTTGATAGTACAGGGATGCTTTAGTTATTGATGAGCAGTGTTTACACAGAGTGAAGGCATTTTCTGCTTCTCACACTACTGCACAGCAAGTAGGCTTTGGGGGCAGGAGAATTGTGAGGGACCTCAACTGACCAAAGGGATATTCTATACCATATGACGTTATGTTCAGCATATATAACTGGGCGAAGAAGAAGGGGAGGATGTTTGGAGTTACAGCACTTTCCTTCCCAAGTAGTATTTATGTGTGATGGACCCCTGCTTTCCCAGAGATGGCTGAACATCTGCCTGCTGATGAGATGTAGTGAATGAGTTCCTTATTTTGGTTTGCTTGCATGCTCAACTTCTGTTACTTATTAATCTGCCCTTATCTCAACCCTTGAGTTTTCTTACTTTTACCCTTCCAATTCTCCCCCCAATCCCACCAGTGGGGAATAAGCAAGCAACTGTGTGGTGCTTAGTTGCTGTCTGGGATTAAACCATGACACGGTGTCTCATAGAGTTTCATGGGTAGATCGCAGTCTGTATCTGCATCTGACAACCGAATAGCAAAACCTACCAGCATATATCTGCATATATCTGCAGAGGATAGGAGGTATGGCTGCACTAGGAAGGTTTTGTTTGACTTCTCTGCCTTCTGAACACATAAAATGTCAGACCTGTGTTAATTGTGCATGCAATAAAGCTTTTCAAGTGCAGACCATTTTCCAGACAGAACATTAAAAATTAATGAATTATACTCTATTCCTTAAGACTACTCTACAATTCATTCACCACCAGTCATGAGATTGAATCCTAGTACTAGCAGTCAAGTTGGGATTTTAACTCAGTGAGTTGTTATGGCATGTTTCCAGGTCATGATCACAGGACAGCTGTTTTTCTTCCATAACAGGGTGAATTATAGCAGACGGTGAAGCCAACAAACCTCTTAGCATTTGAGTAGGGTGCTCTCTGACAGCCAGGGAGAAGGCATTGACAGGCATTGGCTTTGGAAGTGTTGGCATTTGTTCCATTGCTTGCATTTGCCAACAACAGTCATTATATAGAATGGTCCTGTGGTGCCTCCTGTAGGGACACAAGATTACAGTAAAAGAGACGTAACAGCAGAAAGAACACTGGTGTTCTCCTTGGAAAACCATCTTTGAAATATCCCATTTTAAGATGGCATTTTGTAGGTGTATGGCTGAAATACAGCTCCTGAATCTGAGTAAACCCTGAAATGCTGCTGATTAAATATATGACTATCAGGAAAGAAAAACAGAGTCTGTTTTTAAATACCTAAAAGATGGAGAAGACACATATGTAAGCCTCTATATTGTTAAGAAAAATTGTTATCAAACTTTGCAGCCTTTTTGGTAATTTGGTACACTATAACACCAATGAACAAACCAATACATCTCCATGGACTTTCAAAATAAAAGACAATCTCAAAGTGGAGGTCAGGTCAAGACTTTCTGAGATGCCCCTCATTGAATTGTGGTAAGGATGTCCTAAGTCTTTAATAGATTTCTGAGAAAACAAGCAGTGTTATCATTGACCATAGGTTCATTCAAATCCTTTAGGCTAGAATCGAAATTAAGTGCCTCTATATTTACTGTGAAAAGTAAAAACTTAATCTATATCCTACGATGACAGAAGGCAATCTGAGTGATATTACTTTCATTCTTGTTCCGTAAACATGAAATGAATGCTCCATCTACATTACAACCTTTTAAGGACTTGATCAAGTCCATAACCTTCATTTAATCCAACAGTGAGGTACCAAGGCAGTACACAAATCCCTAAAAAGGATCATTTTTAACATTGTTGTGTTTAATAATTGTTCCCTAACCAGGAAAGACTGATGTTTTTTTCATCACTTCTTATTTATGCTGGCTCAATTTGGGAGGTTGCAAGCCCACTGTTTTCTAACTAGGGATAACTAGGGATAGTTGGAAATCTCTGTACTTAACAACAGTTTGTTATCTGGCACTGCTACTCTTCCAGCATCTTGTGTAACAATACTTTTCCCAGCATGAACTCCAAACCAACTGCTAGCAATAACTTTAATGTATCTTTTTCAGGCATCTTTAGCAAACTGAGGCATTATGATATAACAACCCAGATTGTTCCCCCCATACAAAAGTATACAGGCAGTAAATGTTAAAATACAGTGAATAAAATATTAACTCAACCAGCTTTGTTAACCATACATATAAACATATAGAAATACATATAAAAATCCACATGAAGAGCATACAGGAATGTTTTCTGTAAGAGGATCAAACTATATCTGTTAATGTAATCAGTATGAGAAAAGAGTTAGGCTTACTAATTAAGTAAACACATGGTTCATCTTAATTTTTCACATTAAGAGAATATAAGACATCCAAGACTAAGAAGTCAGGATAACAAATATAACCCTCTGGATTGGCAAATTTTGGATTGATTGGAAATTTGACAGAGATCTTCACTTGAACAACATGAAATTAAGTTAAATGTGAAAAAAAGGAAATCTATAAAATACAATATTGGAGATCTCACAATAGCATGAAAGTTACTGTTGAAACAAGATCTTAATTGAACTTTTCTTTCTAAAAGAGGTATCAGTTTCTTCCAGATTACTTTCCACGATCAGCACAGTCAAATAACATGTAAATCCAGGAATAATAGTATTTGAATCAATACCACATTTAGGATCAGCTACACAACACCATTAAAAGCAAATTAATTATGTGAAAGAACTATATACAGCATTACTGCTGCATATATTAATACTGTATTTTAAACCTTTCTGTACTGCAAATTCACATTCACCACTGTTGTTAAAAGAATTAAAACTGATTTGCATCATCTAAGAATCTTTTTTTTTTTCCATGAAAGTAGAATTATGACATTGGAAATCTAGAGTGCCAATCTAGTGTTATTCCTAGTACCCAACCAATGATTTTCTTTTTCCTAACAGTCCCTGGAGACTACATTAACAGAAAAAAAGCTGACATAAAGAGGAGTACCTAATTAATAACTGAATAATAAATAAATTATGTGGATTTACACTTTTTTTTGCAGTCGGGATCACTTCCAACTTGCAAACCCTTTCACATATACATCATGCTTTTCAATTATATTGGAGGCAAATGGAAAACTAAAGAAAATGTGGGCCCTCTGTTGAATGAGTGGGGTGCCATGGTAACAGAGGATGCAAGGAAGGCAGAGTTGCTGAATGCCTTCTTTGCCTCAGTCTTTACTGCTCGGGCCAGCCCCCAGGAGCCATGGACTTTGGAGGAATCAGAGAAAATCTGGACAAAGGAAGACCTTCCCTTGATGGAGGAAGACCAAGTTAGAGAACAGTTAAGAAAACTGGATATCCACAAGTCCATGGGTCCGGATGGGATACACTCGAGAGTGCTGAGGGACCTGGCAGAAGTCATTGCAGGGCCACACTCCGTCATCATTGGGAGGTCCTGGAGAACTGGTGAGGTGCCTGAGGACTGGAGAAAAGCCAATGTCAACCCAGTCTTCAAAAACGGCAAGAAGGAGGACCCAGGAAACTACAGGCCGATCAGCCTCACCTCCATCTCTGGAGAGGTGATGGAACGGCTCATCCTGAGTGTCATCTCAAAGCATATGGAGGAAAAGAAACCTATCAGAAGTAGTCAATGTGGATTTACCAAGGGGAAGTCATGTCAGACAAACCTGGTAGTTTTCTATGATGGCATGACTGGTTGGAGAGATGAGAGGAGGGCAGTGGCTGGTGTCTACCTTGACTTCAGCAAGGCCTTCGACACCGTCTCCCACAGCATCCTCATAGCTAAGCTTCAGAAGTGTGGGTTAGATGAATGGACAGTGAAGTGGATTGAAAACTGGCTGAAAGACAGAGCTCAGAGGCTCGTGATTAGGGGCACAGAATCCAGCTAGAAGTCTGTAACAAGTGGTGTTCCCCAGGGGTCAGTACTGGGTCCAGTCCTCTTCAATATATTCGTCAATGATCTGGACGAAAGGATGGAATATACCCTCAGCAAGTTTGCTGATGATACAAAACTAGGAGGAGTGGCCGACACCCCAGAAGGCTGTGTTGCCATACAGTGAGACCTGGACAGGCTGGAGAGTTGGGCAGAGAGAAACGTAATGAAATTCAACACGGGCAAGTGTAGGGTGCTGCACCTGGGGAGAAATAACCCCATGCACCAGTACAGGCTGGGGTCTTACCTACTGGAGAGTAGCTCTGAGGAAAAAGACCTGAGAGTCCTGGTGGACAACAGGATGACCATGAGCCAGCAATGTGCCCTTGTGGCCAAGAAGGCCAATGGCATCCAGGGGTGCATCAAGAAGACTGTGGCCAGCAGGTCGAGGGAGGTTATCCTGCCCCTCTGCTCTGGTGAGACGCCATCTGGAGTACTGTGTCCAGTTCTGTGGTCCCTAGCTCAAGAAAGACAGGGAACTGCTGGAGAAGGTACAGCAAAGGGCCACAAAGATGATTAGGGGCCTGGATCATCTCTCCTGCGAGGAGAAGCTGAGGGACTTGGGTCTTTTTAGTCTTGAGAAGAGAAGACTTAGAGGGGATCTAATCAATGCATATATATACTTAAAGGGAGGGCATCCAGGGGTGCATCAAGAAGACTGTGGCCAGCAGGTCGAGGGAGGTTATCCTGCCCCTCTGCTCTGGTGAGACGCCATCTGGAGTACTGTGTCCAGTTCTGTGGTCCCTAGCTCAAGAAAGACAGGGAACTGCTGGAGAAGGTACAGCAAAGGGCCACAAAGATGATTAGGGGCCTGGATCATCTCTCCTGCGAGGAGAAGCTGAGGGACTTGGGTCTTTTTAGTCTTGAGAAGAGAAGACTTAGAGGGGATCTAATCAATGCGTATATATACTTAAAGGGAGGGCGTCAGGAGGTTGGGGCTGGTCTTTTTTCAGTGGTGCCCAATGACAGGACAAGAGGAAATGGGCACAAACTTGAGTATAAGAAGTTCCATCTAAGCATGAGGAGGAACTTTACTGTGAGAGTGGTAGAGCACTGGAACAAGCTGCCCAGAGAGGTGGTGGAGTCTCCTCTGGAGACATTCAAAACCCGCCTGGACACATTCCTGTGCAACCTGCTCTAGGGACCCACTTTGGCCAGGGGGTTGGACTAGATGATCTCCAGAGGTCCCTTCCAACCCCGTATGATTTTATGATTCTATGTAAAAAGATGTGTATGGCCACTCTGAAACAAGGCTTAAGGTCTAATTTTGAACTTCACAATATTTGTTATGAGTAAAACCCCAACTATGCAAATGGAAACAGGTAAAACCAAACATTTTAAATATTATAAAGAGAAGTTAAATAACACCAACAACATCTCAGTCCTACTAGGAATGTTCTGAGTTTCACTCAGGAAGACTACTGAAGGAGACTTGATTACTGGCATATCTGTTGAGATATAGAAGTACTATGATCAAGAATATAAAAAAGGAAATGGAAAGGGTTGGGAGAAGGAAAAAAAAACAACATGGAAAGCCTTCATGTTTGCATAGAAGGAAAAAGATGCTCATATGTAATGATAACCAAAGGAAAAAAAAAAATAATATATAATACAGGAGTCCTAAAATGCAAAAAATTAAATGGAGAAAAGCCAGACGTGCTCTGTGAAATCTTTTTACGAGTATTCCTAAGGGTAACTGATTAAAGGAACTCGTCAACTTCCAATCACATTAATTTTACAGCAAATAATGATTTTTATCGTGCATGTTTCAGATTAAATAACAGTAGAAAGGTAGAGAAGATACTCTGAATTATTCTGGAATCATACATGGTGGTCTCAAATTTTTCTCACACTGCAAGCTGTGTGAAGCATCTACGGCAAGAAGGCTGAAATAACATTGTTTGTTTCTTGACAATATTCTCAGGGAAAAGTAGCAATTTCCTGCAGCAAATTCCTGGTGTAAATTAAACTACTAAGGAGCTATTAAATTTAATTACAGATCAAGTTTCACTATCATGGAAGGAAGGGTAAGACACACCCTCAGTATGGTACTGAAGTGGCTAGTGGCTGTCCAGATAGGTCTACATAGTGATAACAATCATAGAAAGGAAAAAGATAGAACCATGTGGTACTTCAGCCTAGATTATGGCTAGCAATTGATCTAACTAGTTTAAAGGTAGTTTAGGTATCTCTCTAGCAGACTTATGGCAATGAAGACATCCTCTACATTATTGTATCTCTGCATGATTCCAGTTCACATTATCAACAGAACTAGGAACCAGTCTTTTCTTATAGATTGTGTGCAGTTAGGTGAAGCACCCCCTGTGCCTAGTTACCTATTTTATCCGTCTTCAGTAAAAAGCAGGACTCTTAGGAAAATAAAATTATTATTTTATCTATCCTGGATAAAATGGTCTAAAAATAAATAACATGAAACACAAATGTTAGTGAAAATATATTGCAGTTCTTGCCTTAGAAAATTAGTTTGGAAATAAAGGAAATAAGAAAATGAAAAGATCAGTCTAAATATCCACTAACAGGACAGAATAAATAGAAGAGAGCTGTATAACTACCAATCAAACAAACTCACTCATAAAAAGATGACATATAAAGTGAAAGAGTAAGAGGTACTTCAGATTCAGTATGTAGCAAATAAGCTGAATTAGAAGAAAACAAGCGTTTCTCATTTATTTTTAAATATTTATTTTAAAAATGTTGAACTTGAAAAATATTTCATCCAGAGATCACAATATGATTTTTAAAAAATAATTTAAAAGAACTAAGCAGCACCTTAAAATGTGAATATGAGGACCATAAAAACTATTATTTTATTCTCATTAAAAAAATTTAGATATGCTTGGGATACTTGGGAATAACTTGAGTCTCTTGAATTCCAGGTTTCTCCGTTAACCATGACACTGTTCTCAGAGTGTCAGTCAATACGCCAGTTGGAGCTGGCATCTGAAATGATTGTAACAGGTGGTGAGTGTGGTCATTTTTATTCAGTTCTGAGTGCATTGATTTAGCAATTATGTATAGAACAATACATTCTAAAGGTATTTTATAGAAGATGTCTCTGCTCTGGTCACATGTGCAAGCCAAAAACTGATAATAAACTTATCCAAAATTGTTAAAAAATTCCTGAGTATGGCTAGATTTAAAAAAGAAAAGGTGTAAAAGGGTAACTAACACATGACCCTTTTAAAGATATTCCATCCCACCCCAAGTATATCTTTAGGAAAAATATTCTTTAAGGCATTTACCTCTAAGTAAATGTTCTTGTTAAACTTAAGGAATTATTTTTCTTTCTAAGAGAAATTTATTTTCCTAAATTTGACATTCGACATTTGACATTCAAATGATAAATGCAATGGAGTAAGGGTAAAACATTACTATTAGAAATCAGTAGAGACATCAGCTACTGTTGATAGTGGTCACTGATAGAACAGCTACATTTGACACTGTGAATTGTTCATGCACACATTCACAGAACAGAATTAATAACTGTTACATTTATAGAGTCCCTGAACCAGTATATATCTATTAAGTCAATACAAGGTAGTGTCAAACTAGGGATGGCTGGGACAGCAGGAAGTGTCATATTCTAGGGATGTAAAGGATATGCTCATTTCAGTTGTTGATATTTGAAGGGTACAGATGTGTTGGTGAATAGGCAATATATGACAGTGACATCTGTTTTTCAGTCTGGCCATCATAATTTTCTCCATGTTGGGTTCCAAATATCAGAGACTAATTTTGTTCTGCTTCAATTATTTGTTGATACTCTGCCACTGTTTTAGACAGAAAGTTCTGCTGAACTTTCTTAGAGTTAGAAATCAGATTAGAATATAGAGTCAGAATATTCAAATTACTCTTCTGTATAGTCAGGAGTCTGGCTTTTTTCCATTTTTCTTTAACCGCATATGTGAGGTCTACTAAAAAAAAAATCCTTCTCAGTCTTTTGTGTGCAAGTTTAGCCAATTTAATGTTCTTAAGTGAAGAATTTTTGTCATATCACTGTTTGATGCACCGTCTTTTCTGTTTCAAAACATTTAGTTACTAACAGCATGATCGATAAAAACCTCACACCTAATTCAGGCTTTTCTATATAGAAAATTGGATCAAAGGTTGCCTTTGTATATGTTGCTCACCTATGAAAAAATGTGCAAAAATATTTAGGAAACATTAAAAACTTTAAGAAATTTGAGGTTTTAGAGTTGCAGGAATGTAAGTGAATGAGCAAATAAAAAGAATTAAACAGATGACCAAAAATTCTAGGAGTTTATAACCCAGGTAAAATCAAGACAATATAATATTAATAAGTGGTTATTGCAAAAATATCAAAAAATAAAAGCAAGCACTGCAAATTTACGTTAGAAATATTTGTGAGGCAACTTTTTCAGTTGTCTGTCTTACTAAGCACAGTGATAACAGGCAACAGCTGCTGCAAATTTATATGTTGAAGTCACGCATAAATGTTGACAAGTCACAAAAAAGACTGTCATAGAATATGGTCAGATTACAAACGGGATTTATGTGAGGCATTTCACTCTGTGTAAGTAATAAATAATAATTGCTCACTTTAATTAGATTTTATTTCAAATAATTGTAATTTTTATCAAGTCCACTAGATATGATGAACAAATCATGGGTTTTTTGTTTGGTTTTTTTTTTGGCTGAAATTATGTGCCTTTTTTGTCCTCATCAGTTCTTTTCCCCCCACAGAGTAAACTACCCACATGGAAATACTCTGTATAGCTTCTGGATCATATTTATAATCAGAGTTTAAGTAAACTACAACTTAGCAATACTCTGTTTTAGGAAAATTTTAAATGCTAACCAAGAAATAAAAGAATTTACATGGTGTACTAAATAGTTCCCACTAAATTTTCTCAAGTAGAAATAGCTGTCATCTTGCATCTAGTTCAGAAACAATTTCTTATGAGAAAATGTATATTAATTTGCCTATATTTATAGATGTAGGATTCTCAGGACCATAAAACTTGTTATCAGTTATGTTTTAGGAATGAGCACAACCTCCACAATCATATTTTTTTGTCCAGTCATTTTGTGTAGAAACCTAGAAACCTTTGGGTCTTTTTCAGCTTTCAAAAAAAAAAAAATTGCAGATATTACTAAAAGGCACATATTATCATAAGTTCTGCAGCATTTCTGAGGACCTGTGAAATTATTGTAGAAAACTATAAAATATATCTATTTCAGGCAATATCTTACTATAAATTGTTGAATGCAAATATCATAGAAAATTTCAGGAAGAGCTTTAAATTCTTAGAAACCAAATACATCTTGAAAGTGCTCCTCTGATTTTGTCAAGTGTTAATTTTATGAAAGAGATAAAAATTCAGCAGAGCACTAAACCTCATGTAAGACACAAGCTTACACCCCCAAACTTTTTTTTTTTTGTAATTCAAACTAGATTGTATTAATGAAACTAAGTAGAAATTTTCAATGCTTTCTTTGTAAACAGATTATTACAACTGTTCCCACACTCACCTATGATATTGTTTAATTCAATATGTTTTCATGAAAAATATTTGAAATTTATTGTTATGGTAAGGAGTTTTTTAAGAAGCAAGTTATACTTTTTTAATATAATTTGACTTCTAAAGGAGTTGATAAAAATTATTGTGGTGTTTTGAACAAATCTTATTCTCAAAAATCTTATCACATATCATACATTCTGCAGAAGATGTATAATGAGTATTTAGTCTGTAATAGCAAAAAATATCCTAACATTGTACATTCAGAAAATAAATTAAATCCATCATAAAGACATATTGAAAATTGCATCTTCCAAGAAATTAATTTTCTATGACCAGACAAAAATTTTAGACATTAACTTATCAAAACTAGTTTCATTATGAGAAGTTGAAATATTGAGGTTTTAAAATAAATTTGTGCTTGCAATATTTAAGCTTTACTTTGTCATTCTTAATATGCTTAATTCATTATTTCTATACTTCATGAAATTATTCAAACAATTATTTATCCTAGTGGAGGGATGTTCCAGTAATAACCATTTCCTTCCCATATTATCTTTGATTACTGCCTAGAAATATTAATCATGTTCCTGGGTTATAATACAGTGCAAACATAGAGAAATTCTACTATATTCATATGGTGCTACTGCCAAGATATTCATACTTCATGTTACATAAGTTGTAACCTGTGACAGAAATTGTAACCTGTAATACTAAAGCCAGTGATTCCTGTGATTGAATCTCATTTCTCAGAAGTTCCTGAACTAAATAGTTTTGCTCTGATATCAAAATGTTAATTTCTGATATCTTGCACTGGTTTTAGCAATATACATTGCACATGTTAGAACACACTATAGGATGTGCAGATTTGGGGTTAATATTTTTTTTTCTTTCATTAAACCTCTTGGCAACACCTATTTCTATTTTTTTTTTACTTTAGTGTCTGCATTTATATGTGGTGTGAAAGCCAACTGTACAGATGATATTTTCATTAAAGCCTATTGAGAAAGGCTGGGAGAATAATTCCAAACAAGTTCCTATGAGAAATAGATAAAAATAAGGTTACATCTTGAACTATGAACTTCTATCACTACAACAACATGTGTTACAAGGAAATGAGTAGTATAGCACTTCACAGGGGCAATTAAAAATTCCCATGATCAGGATATATGAACTGCAAGGTTTGGGGAGAAGGATGGGGGGAATCTTCCAAGGATAGAGCCGGCCTGTAGGAGATTCGTCCCCACCTTGTCCAGGACGCTGTACAGGGTAAATTCCCAGGGATTGAGAGACCTTACCTGAAAGAGAGGGTAAGTGACTAAGAAACATACGTATGGTATATGGCATGCTATTAAGATTGTGATTGGTGCACTCTTTTAAGGTATTCATATCTAGCGTGCTTGTGATTTGTGTTGTTACTTGTCGGAATCATTTGTAGGCTGCAATAGTGTATTCCGCGAATTGCTTTTAAATTGCAACAGTGTAATCGTCATTGTACACGTAGAACCTGCAATAGTGACGTATTGGACCTGTGAGTGAAGCCCAAATAATTTGCTAATTTGAACCTCTCAGTGAAGTCCTTTTACCGTTTCATCACAACCACCTTACTGGTGTGATCAAAAAGTTTAACTGGAAAGACTCTATAAACACCTTCCACTATTGCCTGGCTAATTTCACTCTATGCTTGTCCTGGTTTGAGATAAAACAGAACTAACTTTCTGTTCAGTAATTTTACTTTTAGCTAAGCCTCTTCTAACTGTCTGAAATTAACAGCATATTGTGCAGAAAACTGTTCGTTTTCAGAGTGATAAGACCAATGTTTATGTTTTATGCCAAGGAATGATATGCAGAGAGGCTCTTGATTGTACTTATTGCTATAACAACCAAGGTCAGATAACTTCGTTATTTGTCCCATTGGAGGGCCGGAAATGGAAAAGAGAAGAGAGGTCCCATCTGTGGGGAGGAGCAGACAGGACAAGTGACCCAAAACTTACCAACTGGGTCTTCCATCCCATCTGCCCCATGTTCAGTATAAAAGCTGAGGGATCAAAGCGTCAATGACCGTCATCTGAGGAGGACCCTGTCTATTTGTCTGCCTTTGATCCCTCTCTGTGCATTCCTGACTCCAGATCCAGAATTCTGTTTCCATCCATCGTTGAGTCCAGTCTGAGACTTCCCCAGTGCCTGCCAGTAATGTTATCCCGGGAGCTTGATATGGTTTTGTATATGTTGTGTCCATTTCATTATTTCTTTTTTATTTTATTATTATTTCATTAAAGTAGTTTAGCTCCTTCGAGGCTCATAAATACCTTTATATCTCTCCTTCCTTTCCTTGGAATGAGAGGTGTGGGAGAGCATCCATAGTCTCATCATTGGCCAATTGGCCCAAGCTACAACAATGTTTTGTTTCCTTATAGCTTTTCACTTCAAGAAGATCTTAGTAATCTACTTTTGAATTTAAATTGGCACCATTTTTACAAGCTATGTTCAGGCTGGGGTTGGAGCATGGCTATTAGCACAACACATCCAAATGGAAGACATCTGCAACTCCCTGCTACAAAATGACTATATAACTTTCCTGGATTCTCAGGAAAATCTGTTGCTCAAATGAAGAAAACATAGGATTTTTTCTTTGATCACATGATTTTTGTCTTATTGTAGTCCTCCACAGATTCCATAATGGCTAGAATTACATTTAGAATATCAATTTTCAGGAAGTAAGTTGCAGTCCTAAAATATTCACATTTCTGTCAGTATTGCTTTTTATTATATTCATTGATAGTACCGATTTCTGTTTACAAAGTATGAATATTTAATTATTTTATACTAGAATAAGTTGGATATTGAAATACCAATTTTTGACAGATTTTTTAATTAGCTTGCAATAGAAATAATCAGAAAAAATATCATATGCACTCTCTTATGCAGTTCATAAAAAACCCCAAACCAAAACAAAAATCTTAGCCTCAAAATATTAGATGCAAAATGGACAGGAATTTGGACGTGACTAAGAATTGCCATATTCTACTGATAATAAGCAAAGATAAATGAACTGCAACGTTTAAAATAAAGATTTATTTTTTCTCAGATAAAATAAATGAAGAAAAATTTAGTATATGCTCTCTTACACTATATCATTAGGAGAAAAAACACCTGTATTTTTATTATTGGTATCTTGGATATATATTAAGCAAAGCAGACTTTAAATCACCCATAGACTTTTTTCAGGAACCTTGAGCATATTAAGTACCATATTAAATGTACACAGAGTTTGAATAAGGTATTACTTTTTGCTTTATTAATTTGTTTATCCATAGCTGAAATTGTTAAGTGTATTGATCCAATCTTTACTGTTGTTTCACTTCCATTGATGGTACAACTAAAAAAGATGTTGCCCACTACCTTTGTGAATACCATTCATTTATGTGTGAATTGTGAGAATGTTATGCACGTGAATATAAAGAAGGAGATGCATAATCTGAAGTCATAGTATAATAAGCTTCAAATTTAACATAAAAGTTTTGAAACTAAGGAAAAAAAATACAATTCGGTAATGACTATGAAGACCTTAATTTTCTGGCCCTAGAAAAAAACATAGAGATCTAGATACTAAACCAAAAAGCAGAAAAGCATGCAGCACTGCAATTTTTGCATTGTTCTGTACTGCAGTACATCAACTCTATAAACCTGCAATGCCGTGCATCAACCTTACAATGAAAAACAAACCTAAGAAGTGCAGAGCATGTCTATACACTATACCAATCCCATCAATATTAAATTAGTTGATGCTGGATATGAAAAAAAAACATTTCTTTATCAGTTTGTCATCAAAGTTTGTTATCTTTTATAATAATATTCAAGTACAATAACAGGAGCTTGCAGTCTCATCCCCACTAAACGCCTTTTTTCTGTGGTCTTACTCCATTTAATTTGAGGCTTATCAGAAATTACTCTTTTAATCTATTGATCCTATTTTCAAATGGAAAAGAAATGAAATTTCTCACTCATAAGCAGAGCAGTATTTTGGTCAAGATTTTCTATGGTGTTTAGACATTAAAATATATTTGAGTAAGGTGCTTAGGCAACTAAATCTAAAACATGTCTTTGTCAAGCCCTTAACCCTCCTTACACAGTTTTCAGCAGTGAAATATTTACATGCCTAAAGTTTCACATCTCTGCAGCCATCTTGTAAGGACTGAGTAATTACCAAAATCTAGTGAGAATCCACTTACAGTATCTCAAAAGCCCAATCCTGTAACTGAGCTTGCAGCCAATGTGCCTGAAGAACAGAGCTCTGTTCAGAACACAGGCAACAAATACATTTTTTTAAAAGAACAATGATGGTCCTTTTAATCTAACACACATAAATTAACTGGCAGGTAGTTGTTGTATTTGACCCCACTTCAATCACATCCTCATCAGTAAATATCTAATGCCACCTTTCTAAGAGTGTAAACTGCAAAGGGGTCTCTGCATAAAGTTATTCTCTATTTTTCTGTAGGTGAGCAAGTTTTAAGAAAGAACTCAAGATTCATGGGGAAGGAACATGATTCTATAGCCAATGATTGGAATAACCAGCTGCATGACAGAAGACAAGGACCTCTGTTTTTCACAAGGTTGATCATAAATTGAGTAATAAAAGATACATATATATATATATATATATATATATATATATATCGCTGCTTCTCTGTGGTCTTTAGATATCTTTTAATTATTTTTTTTCTCCTATGGAAAAACTAAAGGTGCCCTACATATAGAAAGGAAAAATATCTTTCTGCTTAGAACATGGAAGACTCATGATTTATCCCCATTTTCCAAGCTATCAAAAATTTACTAATTCAGTTACCATGACAGCCTATAAAGGTTCTCCAGAAAATAAGAACTGTAACAACATTAAAAAAGCAGAACTTTAGCCTTTCTGAGCTCTTGAATAACCCTGTTCTTACTTTCCTCTATACATTTATTTTATACAAAGCAAAATACAGAGAAAATATTTCTGGGAATAACAAGGAACATTGTCCAATGCATGGCAAACTGTGATGTAAAAAGATTATTCTGACAGTAATCAGCATAGCTCCTGCATTCCATGTTGTAATAAAAATTCATCCTGACGGATTAAACACCTGCAGCCAGGTAACAGATTGGTAGAGATGAAGCAGCTTTCATCTGCGTACCAGTGGCTACTCAGATCTGGTGGTTTTTTAAGAAATATTATCATCACTTCCTGCAGAGATGAGAGTTTAAGCTCAAAAACATGAACTTCTAATGTGTTTCATACCTGCATAAGTGTGTTCACTTGAGCATGCCACTCTGCCAATACTTTTCCCACAGAAATACTCAACACTTAGTGAATTCAAATGAGTTTAATACAGAGTCTTATGATTAATGGAAAATGGCAGAGTGTAAGGGACTGAAACAGTTCGTGCTTTGTTTGATTAATTAATAAAAGACTCTCTTTTCCCAGCTTCAACTCATTATGCTAATGAAATGTCATCAATTAAGGCTTTCCCTTGATTATTGAATCTGTCAGGTAGTGCTCAGTTAAAAAGCTGCATTCCTCTGCTGTCTTTGTAGAGTTGCCATCACAGCTTTTTATGAAATGCTACTTCCATTAGACTGTGTTTGTTCTATTTTCTCATTATTGTATCATCCTGTTGACCTTGAGACAGGTGAATCTGAAATGAAACAGAGATAACACTATCTGTGGCACTGTGGGTCAAGATAATGTGTTAGCAGAAAGATAAATACCATTCTTCATTCACGTTTCCTTCATAATTATTAATAGTCTGGTCAAAGATAAATCCAAGGAGAGTGTGTGACATTCAGAAACCCTGCTGTATGTACTATGCCATGTTGTGCTAGGCTATACTTGAAGATTAATACAAGATGGAGGGGAAATATTTTAACCAATCGAAATACATCTTTTACTATGAAAGTGATTTAACAGGCATACGGAAGTGGGACTGTATGATTATCCTAAATAGTTCACAGAGACAAAACAAAGAAATCCATATTAAAAAAAACATAGTCACAATATTTTAAGGTATTCATTTTCTGTGTGTATATTTAGGACTCTTATTTGAATACCACCATGTGGGGTTCAGAGTACTGGTCTATGTGATGCTAGCATCTACAGTAAATTCTGATGAATCAGTTATTGTGGAGAGAAGATAAGACACTACACAGCTGCTTGAGAATGAGTCTTTAGGGGAAGTGGGGCAAGGGGGCTCTAAAGGTCCTATCTTCCACTTTTACTACAACAACTCTCTCTGATGGGTTACTTTGCACATTAGTTACAGACAATCATAGACCAGTCAAATACCTGTGTCTGGCACACGCACCATGAACTAGGTGAAAAGCTGTTGTGCTGCAATGCAAATGCACGAGATACAGGCATCACAGCAAGGAAACATGTGGAGCAAACAAAATGCATGACTTGAATGTTTCTGAATTTAAAAATAAAATCTCACAAGAACCCTCTTTGAGCAAAACAAAGCTCAAAGCCCTCAAAAGTGTAGGCCATCTTGTGATTGAAAAAAAATATTGAAAGACAGAAAACAGACTAGGGGAAAATCTTCGCAATGATTGATATGGGAGATATTGGGACATCCAGGGATATGTACTGTTCCTGTACATGGCTTTATATTATATATACAGTCTGGAGCTGAAGAAGAGATTGAGCACCGAAGCAACAACATTTGCACAATATCAAATTATTAAAGAAAATAAAATAAAAAGCTAACTGCAAAGAAGTGAAATACAAAAAGCTCTCATGGCACTTTATGTCTGGCTAGATGATAAAATGACTGATGAAATTCAATTACAGGATCTAAGTTATCTATTACCACAAAATGACAAGATGTTGGAATTAGTGAGGACAGTTTTTAGAAAACTTCAGGATTTAATAGCTTGTAAAATGGTCAAGATTCAGTAGCTGTCAAAAAAGTAAATAGGATATTAGCAATTACTAGGAAAGCACAGAGAGAAACTTTATAGCACTATTTTAATTTGGTATGCACACACATCATAAAGAATTAATATAGTTCTTGTCCTTGATTCTCAGAATTATATAATAATGCTTGAAAATGTGCAGAGAAAAGGAACAGAGATGATCAAAAGCTTGAAATGTCTTCTTAAGAAATATAATAGGTAAATGCAAATTTCATGTTTTGGAAAAAAAAAAAGAGAGAGGGTGGGAAACATGGGAGTTTTGTAAATCTTGGATAAGATGAATCAATAAAGATTTTTTCATTATTTACATATTATGTTATTTACATTGAAGGGACTGAAGAGAACATGAAGAAAGAATAAGATATGAAACAAGGAAGTCTGGTGATTTTTGGACTCCCCACTCAATATGTAATCAATTTGTGGAAATTATTGTCACTAAATTTTGCAGAAGTCAAGAATGTAAATAACATTAAATTAGGCAGGAGATGCCTTTCTCTAGGACAGTTCCAACAGTCCTAGTTGGACTAGTTCCAACAGTAATTGTTACATGAGAAGACCCTGATGCAGTTTCTGTCTCAAGAAGTCCACTGAATACTATGCACTGGGAGAAGACACTCCCAGGAAAAGAATCACTCTGCTTCTTACTGTCTTTCCCTGAATATTTTTTTCTGTCTACACTCAGAAAAATGGTGCTGAGTTAGAAAATAGGGCTATTGGCTTACACAAACAAAACAGCCAATCAACTAAACAAGCAAATAAAACAGACAGTTATAGAGCTGCAGTTCTTGTACATCTTCAAGAATCTGTAACTCAAAAATTTGCCACTTGGCAACAATAATATATAGACCCTTATTTAAATACAAATATCAAACTTTTGAGAAAAGAAAGAAAACCAGCAAAGAAACATCACACCAAAATTATAGTCTTTGAAATATGCTTTGCTGTTTTATTCTGATAGTGGAAGTCCCCTTTCATATTTTCCCTTTCTCCCCACATCACTTCTGTTGCAAGGGGTACAAAATTTATGGCAACTTTTAGTCATGGGAAATGAAAACAAGTATTAAAACATACCACACAACCCCTGAACCACTGTACGTCTTCTTTATATTAATTATCTTAATGGATTGGAAAGGAATTTCCCATTTAACACAACATTTATAAGTTTCTTTAATGATTCTAGATTGCAAGTTGTTAAAGATATAGGATTCACCATTTTATTTTTATCTTTCCACAATCCAATCAATTTAATAGCTAACAACTGTCATCCAAACCAGATTCAGGAAACTGTCAGGATAAGAGCATTCTGTTTATTGCTAAAATGACTAATTTTAGGAAGACAGTCTTTAAAAATCTGCAGTGTAAAAATGGCCCATATATAGAGAGAAGAAAGCATAATACACTCTCTGACTATTTTTCAATTACTAAGATACCATAAAGTTGTTCCTTTTTTTTCTTCTTTTTTATATTAGTCATGGATTTCTCAGTTTATCACATGCATTTATCTATAGCACCAGCTGGCTTGTGGCAAAGGCAAATATTCAATTTTTTTTTGGTCATTCTGTTCATATAAAGCATCGACTTGCAGTTCTTTTCCTTACCTCACAAGCTCTTTTAAACACCCGAAGTTCCCCACCCTCCTAATTCAAACTCTTGTTATTATGATTATCTAGTCAGAACTTCCATGTGTTATGGAAGCTGTACAGGTACGGGAAGACATTACTTCAAGAAGTATAATATAAATATTATATATGAAAGGAGAATGAAATATTAGAAAAGGGATCCAAATATAATAGCTAAATAGTTAAGGTGATAACAGTCCCATATAACTAGTTGTATTTATTTGCCTATTTATTCAGTGCTACTGCACTTTTTCTTAACATCAATATGGTTAACCTCTCTTCTCCTCCTCTCTTCCATAGAAAATGAACTATACATTTGAAATTATCTGTAAGACATTCCTGATAATTACTTGGAAGAGTGCTGCTCCTTTTAAGAAGAAGGAGAATAGTTCACCAGTATAGGTAATTGCACACTAACATAATACATAGGTATGTGTTTTGCCCAGGCTAGTTTTGTAGTTGCATATCAGTGGAAAATCTCAAAAGACTTTCATTCACCTCTTGTGAATAATGCAGTTTGCTTCAGATGGGCTAACAAAAAAACCCAAAACCCAAACCCAAAACTAAAGTGGCTAGTCTTTTATGGGATAGCAATGACTAAATATAAAGAGATGATACAGACTACAATAAATATTTCATGAAACCTAAATGGAGCAAACAGCATGAAAAGTAGAGCTAAGACAACTAGAATATCCCATGCAGTACACTTGGGGAGCTTTATGTTTAGTATCCTGGTAAAGGGCATTAGAGAACACAAGACAGTTTATTACTAAGAAAATCAAGCTTCTCTTTCAAGGGTATGAAAAACGTAGGGAGCAGCAGATTTGGAAATTCTGGTACTGAAACAATCTTCCAGTCTCAAGAAATGGAGCCGCAGAGAAATAATATGCAAAAAAAGTCACATTACCACATGTCAAATTGTGTATAAATATCCCAGTCCTTTATGAGGAGGCTAATAAATCAACCTGTGCATTTTAATCAATTATGGAGGGTATGTACATACTAATTATATTAGACCACATCTTTTTGATTTAGCACAATAACAGGTACAATGGCTACAATTAGTAGCTCCAGTGGTTCTGGAAGAGTGTTGGAGAGATCCGGACTCTGACTCTCATCAAACTTTCTCGTCAAATTTGTCCTAAAAAGACTCAATATTTAGTAGGATTTATAGAGGACAATAGTATTTGACTACAAAATTTTCATGGCTTGCCAAAACTATCGAAAAAGTTTCCAGTAGTTTTTTGAATACTGGATTTCTTTTCTATAAAATTTGGATTTTTAATGATTTCATAGGATTTCTTTGTCTCGTTTCTTTTTTGTAGGTATAGCAAGATACTTCTAAAAGCCAAAGTATCTGACACGGTGTATGTTATACATTTTTCCAAGAAAAACTTAGCTTACATTAGTCATCCAAATCTAGCACTCATGTCATAGTGTGGTGCTGGACGAAGGGGGAAAGAAGAAATATGATTAAATTGAAGATTCTGCCACTGAGAGAAAATATTTGCTGAACAACAGGAACAGTTTTTCATCTGCATTATATTAATGTGTACTAATGCCTTCTGGGCCAAATTTACTTTAGATGTAAATAGGGGTCACTTATCTGAATTAGATAGTGTATATGTACTTAAACCTGCAGTAAGTATGTCCCTCTGTCTTTATCATATGAATTACTGTCATTTCTGTTCATAAAAATGATGCAAATGTCTTTTAAATATATTACATTCAAACTCCCCTTGATTTCCAAAGAAAAGAAAGAAAGACAATTTATTATATCTTTCAAATGCAGGTTTTTTTCCTTTTCTCATTCCTGAGGCATCAGAATGGAAGAATCAATCTATTGAAGAGCTGTAGTACCAGAAACTGACTTTTTCAACAGGTCATTGGGCTGCAAAGCATAGATTTAATCAAATCATTCTCTTGGTTCAGAGGCAAAATATATCAAATAAACTAGTTAATGGCTGTCTTTTCTGTCTTCTTACATATATAAAAAATGCATTTAAGAAAACAACTGTGTTATCTTGGACACAAATGGACACAATGGACACAGTGTAATTGTCTGTACTACAATACGAAAAATAACAAACATAGCAGAATGTTATGTATGAAAAAGGACCATTAGTTCATCAATAAAATTATGCAGACTGACATATTTTACCCATATTATTTCTTCAAATCTTTAAGAGATATCAGAGACATTGTGTCCATTGTGGACAAAGAGGAATATAAAATCTTACATTTGTAGTCAGATCCAAACACCAAAGTAAAATACAGGAACTGACCCTCTCCATCCTGATGCTACTGACAACATCTTAATTTGGAACCTGAACTCTTGAAATTTGGTCTTTTAATTAGGAATCTAGCCAGATACCTCAATAAAGCAATCAACAGATTCCCACAGTTCTTAACTACTTGTACAAGAATCAGAGGAAAAAAACTTCTGTTAAAGTGTTATGCATTGAAACTCTTACATTCTTAATTTCCAGAAGAACCTGCCTATAAACTTATTTTGATTCACTAGCCTAGCTAAAACTGCCATATTTTATTATATGCGATGTCTTTCATCTTTAACACATAATTAATTATATGTACTGAGCATACCTTCTCCCAGCAAAAACTGTCTTCTACTGCTGTGCAGCATCTGAAAGGTTTCCTTGATATGATCCTTTCCCTTATTTGAAACAGCTTTTTTTATATTTTGTTTTTATATTTCTTCTTCCTCCAGAGTTCCCAGAGTCGCATCAATGATCTTTGAAGTTTTTCGTTTTGTTTCTTTTTTTTTTATTATTTTGCCTCTGCTGTATATATCTATATATATAATACAACCTGTACAATATATATATTTACACTATTTCACTCATGCTATCTAATTGCTCAGTTGTGGGAACTAAGATTTTTCCTGATTAAGTAGTCAAGACATAAGGGATATTGAGAAGATAAAGCAGGAAAAAAGAAATAAAGTCAACATATTTGTATAAATACATGCAAATCAGTAATGAGAAAGAAGATTAGCCAAATAGTTGAGAAGTGACAATTTCCAAGCAGGTTACCGGCCTAGGGTTTGAGGAGCCTAGAGGATATTAAGCAATCAAATTTGATTCTCCAAGTAAGGTTACTTATCAGGTGCTGTTTATAAAAGGTAGAGCTGGAAGTGTCTAGCAGACTGGGAGATCCCTGTTTTAGGTAGGGCTGACACATCTCAGCAGAGGCTTTCAGTGCTGTTATTTATTTCAGGATCATGGAAATCAAAGTCATTGGTATGATGTGGGTTCTTCCTGTTTTCTAGCATCATCTAGGCCTCTGCTTACTTCCTCTGGTTACTAATCCCTAAATCAGCTTCTACATACTTCAGTTTACAAACTACTATCCTGCTAGACTCTGTGAGCCAAATTAAAAAGCTTTCAGCTTGGTGCTGCAACTCTGTATACCAGCTCAGTTTTATTTCTAAATTTCAAATAACGACTTGATACCAGTGTTTTTTGATTGTCAGTTCTGCTGGAGATAAGAAATAATTCTGTTTGGTAATGAAACTTTTCTTGTTATTTAGATATGTGGTCCTCAAAACGCTAAATATTTCAATAGTTATGTTTATTTTCTGAGGAAATCCTGGGAAAAAGATAACAGTCCTTAGCAGATAACTGGTAGCTATGGAAACCAAACTATGGATTGCAGTGATACCTAATTGCCAGATAACAGGAATCAGTGATTTTTTTTTTGTTGTTCAGAAATGAAAACTAAAATCTAAAGATTCTAATCATTTACACTTGGCAAAGGGAATATAAAAATCACTAGCTGAGCATGGCAGGACTTAAAACCCACTCCATACAGGTGTTAGCAGCTAATCTGCAGTACAAGACAACGGTAGAATCAAACTCCAGACTGTGAAATTAATATTTTTCTTTCCTCTTCCTTACTTAAAGGAAAATCTTCAATATAATCGGTACAGTACCTAGTATTGAGACTGATGTATTTTCTAACAGCCAATGTTGCCATGGTAAAGTTTGTCACATTTTTCAAAAAAGTACATACACTGAACATTGGGCCTAGGTGGTACATTTTTATGAGGCTTAAAGAAAATGTAGGATCCTACTCATGTGGGATAAAAATCATAAAGCACTAGCTGAGAGTGTAGAATAAGAATTCCTTTCCCAAATGTCCATAGTCTTAAACACGATAGCATGCCTTTTAAATTTCCTGGAACTATGAGCACTCTCCCATTTTGTTCTGGAGGCAGACCTTTCCTTTAATTAGACTGGTTTGTTGCCGTAATACTACTGTCAACTGTGTCTGCACTGTTTGAGAAATAGATTTTTTAACTTGTTTGGGATTTGGTTTTGAGGTTTTTTCTGTTTCTTGTATTTCCACTTCTACTGGTAATAATTTTCAGATTGTAGTATGATGTAGCATACTTTAAGCAATACTTAAAGAAGTGAGCAGACTGATTTCTCTATCTCCTGAAGTTGGGCAAGCATATTTTTAAGCTGGCTTTAGCTTACTTTAAAAAAAATAAAGATATATTTGAAGCCTGCATGATATATGATATTTAAAAGAGTACTGAATTGTGAATGTCTTATTTGTTTACACTAAACTGAAATTTATTGAAGGGGTGAATCCAGATCAGAGGATCAGAATTATTAAAAACTAATATCTTCCTCAGGTTTTGTACCCTAGAGATTGAAAGAAATAAAATGTAACCCCTTTTTCTCGATGCCAAGGTGATTAATGATTTTATTTCTGGGATGAATATTATAGATGAACAGCAGTGCAAACTTTAGATAAAATGGGAAAATATAGAGGATGATTAAGGAGTTTAATTTACTTGGTATGTTATAATAATGTTATACTAAAATATCGAGTATTACAACAAAATTTTGCTTTGTATCATTAATGTTACCTTTGCTCCCGCAGGTTTATATTAGAAAAATAATCTTTGAAGACATACACAAGAAAGGGTTATTTAATATTTTTTAAATCTTTCCTTTCTATATCATGGTTTACACCTGTCTTTTCATATCTGAAATAAAGATCTCTCTCCACATTTTTTCCTTCCCATTGCATTATAATTTCAGTTTCCTATTGGAAGTCAGCTCAAAAAAGCTAGATTCTTGCCAGTGACGGCATTAACTTCTACATGCATGTTTCATCCTGTTATTTCGTAAATTTTGCCATTCTAGTTAAAATCTATGGTGACCAAGAAGGTTTATCAGCATTAGACAAAAGCAAAAGAGAAATGAGATCTAACAAGGTTACGTTGGTTCTAATGCAACAGCTACTGAAGGCAAAACCCAAACCCTTTTTAGCTCTTTCTGCTTTATCATAAAACATTGTTCATACATATAGCTCTTCCCCATTTTTTAGTCTTTTCTTCATATCTCAGTATCTATGAAAACATTCCTGTCTATTTCAATAATAATATTAAAAAAAATTACCCTTACCAAATATTGTATTTTTCAAAATGTAAATACATAAATTAACTGGACAGGTTAAAAAACATTTCCTTAGGACGTATTAGGAAATTACTCCTTTTAATGTCTTCACATCTGTAACTTTAAGAGAACATTTATTGTTGCTGTAGGCCATGGAAATATCATTTTGTTCGGCATACAGTGAGGTCTGGTTTTAAATACTATATGAAACTTTGCTTTAAAGTTTGAAAGACCAACCAAAGGGTAGCGACAACAGAGAAAAAAAAAGTCCAAGAAATGATAAATGTTTGATAACACTGCATTATATAGAGCTGCTTTTTAGTATTATCTTTGTTCAGACTGGTTGAACTCTAAAAAACAACTTTATTACAAAAATAAGAAGCATTACAAATGCTTCAGACAAGCAGTCAGAAGGTGGTAGGTGGTTCCTCGTGGTAGAATGAAGCGAAATAAAATGGTTTTTTTGAGCAAGTGCCATGAATACAGCACTGTTTCCCAGTTTGCAAAGTATCGTGAAGGTTGACATTGTTTAATTTTCATCTTCACTGGTATAGAATAATATTTTATTACACAGATAAGAAGTCTCATTTTTGCAGGAAGAATACCACGCTACTTATGGTAAGACTTTACCCATTTGCCATCTGTCCTACTACTCACTGGCCTAAGGTTGATTATAGATACATTGGCTGAACATTTTCACATGTATTTGTAAGGCTGAAAACAAGGAAAGCTGAGTTATTTCATTTTTATGTGGATCCATGCATACCTAGGTTATGTTAGAAATTGAACAAAATAATACTGTATGCTATTGTTATGGGAACATGGTAAAGTAGGTTCATTTCAGTGGGGGATTCTTTCTGCATTATTGTAATTTTAGATTTGACATTGTTGTGTTGAGCATGATATAGTCCTCTTGATCTTGATTTATCTTGATCGAGATCCTGAACGAATAGAGGCAGATGAAACAGGAGCATGTCACAGAAACTTGTCTTACTGTAAAAAATAGGATCAATAATAACATGCACCAGTGTGTAATAATATATAAATCTACAGGTTTCAGTGTAAAGAGAAGAAAAGGAACAACACAGACCTTCTTGGATGTAGAAAAGCTTCTTCTTATGACAGTTAAGCAGTGAAATACAGAACATCACAGTTGTATACCTAGTATATGATACTATATGATACAGATAGCAGTCGCTTTTTTACGTGTCTGTCTTGAAGAATAAAAAAAAAAAATAAAATAAAGCACAAAACTTTGCAAACTCATTGAAAAGATTGAAAACAGCTGCTTTATTCAGTAACCATAGCAGGAAAATTTCCTACGGGTGGCAAGTCTTTCTTGCCAGAACTACATATTAGTGGGTATAATGACAGCACTCTCGGACGTAGATTAAATAATTAAAATAATACTATATTGAAATTATATTAGAATGGAGATAACCTGAGGGTTGTGTTATTTTTCAGGTCACTGAGGTTTATATTCATTGATTAATTACATTATCATTATGATAAGGGTGATACAATTTTCTAAATAGTTAAAGAATATCTCACTGTAGTTCCTCTGTCTTTTTGTAACAGGGAGTTCTACTTTTGCCATGATTTTGCTTCATTAATTCCACATACTGCTGACATCTAGTGACCAAATTATCCCATCTGCTTTGGTATTTCCCTGGTATCAAAAAATAGATATGTGGAAATTACACTGTATCTGTTTCAAAATATTTCTGTCCATTTAAATTTCAGTTTCAATGTTTTACATTGAAAAAACCCTGTGTCTTATAGTTAGAAGACTTGAACTGAAAACGAACTTTCTTTTCCACTCTAGACAGTGAATAGAAGCAAAAATAAAAGGTAACTTTGAAAGGCCTAATTTATGTATGTTATAATTTCAACTCAGTGTTTGCTTTGTAGTCTTTTATGTTGACTGTTTGGAGTTCAAGTCCTGTTTTTGGAAATTGCACTAATGGTGGGCATATGAATGAATTGATGAAAAGGAGAGATAGATTATGAAGGATGAAACCTAAAGAAAGTAAGAACTTTGAAGTGAAGGAATTGACTCCTGTTCTGATGAGCACAAATTAAAGAACATACTGTTTGGCCTCTGTCCAGTGATTATGAAGGGTTCAGGCTTTCCATTGTGGGTCAATATTCTTCATTCTTTTGCATGTTGAATAAGGCTACCAGTGGTAAAATTACTTCTGAAGATCAAACTCACACTACAGTTCACTCAGATGAGTAGAAGAGCCAAACTTGTGTCACAGCTCAGCTGAATAAGAACCTACCAACCCTGTAGCTGGTTGTAACACTTGCAACATTCCTGTCATAACACTCTGTTTAAAAAAGAACATATATTTTAGTGTAACTGGCAGAAAATTTTAGGTTATTTCTGTTTAGTAAAGACAGAAAAAAAAATAAAAGAAAAAAATGTAAAAAATTTACAGCTATGATAATCTTGTTTGTGGTGACTGATTCTTCTTGCATTTGATAATGATATTAGCTTTGTCAGTTCTGCCAATGGACTCACAGTCTTAATTACTATTTTCACTGATTTTTTTTGGTGTTCAGTGGTAATTTTGAGCCACAGCTGCTGTTTCCATTTTGATTTGTTTACTTTACATAAGACAATTTGTATTGCAAAAATGAATTCCATTAAACTGGGCTTCTTTTGTGTTATATGTGAGTATAATTCTCGTCTTAGGGTTTCCATTTTAATGAACTTTTTTTTTTTCAATTGCTTGTTTGCATAATATTTGGTTTTAAGACAGTTTATGCATGTTTATTTTCTCAAGAAATAGCACAAATAATTTGTGTTGATATTGCATTAAGCCAATATATTTAGGATGAATGTAAAGTCCTGCAAGAGGGAAGGAAGATCCCTTTACAACAGTGGAAGTTGGGGACTCACTGACGAACACAGCTGCTGAAAAGGACCCTGGGGATCTTGGTAGGTGAAAGTGAGCCCACAACATGCTCTGACACACCAGAAGCACAGCCAGTAGCTCAACAGAAGAGATTGTCAGGGAGTCATAGTGGCGGACCACTCCATGAGGTAGGTCAAGCTGGGAGCTGAGGGTAGCAGAGGAGTGGGAAAGGATACCTACCTGAGAGACAAGGAATCAGAGAGCTGAGACAGTAAGTCAGGGTCAGAATAGGAGTGGAGATAGTGATTAAGAGTCAGCCTAAGTTCTGTCATCACACAGCAAATCAATTGGGGTAGAATCAAGGCAGTATGAGTCTGGGAGCAGATCTGACTGGTACACAACTGCAATGTTACTTAGATGCGAGCCAAGTGTAAGAGCCTCAGCTGAAAAGCAGCTTCCCAAGGAAGGAGGGGCAGATTCTCATTTCTACCTTTTTTCACAATAGCCCTTAGCAGTTGGACGCCGTCAACCTTGGACTCAGTGAACTAAGCTTCTGGAGGAGAGAATGTGCTCACAGCCATGACAATCACTATTCTCCTTTACTTTGCTATACCAATCTAGAATACTGCATCCAGATTTCAGCCCCTTCAATATAAGAAACACATTAATAAACTGATATTTGTTCAGTAGAGGACCACTAAGATGGCCAGGGAGCTGGAGCCCTTGCTCTACGAGGAGAGGCTGAGGGAGTCTGCATGTTCAGCTTGAAGAAGAGACTGCTTTGACGGGAACCAAACAGCAGGCTACCAATACCTACAAGGAGGTCACCAAGACAAAATCAGTTAAAACAGGAGATGTTCAAAGTGCATATAAGGAGAATTTTTTTTCCGTCATGAAGACAGCCAAGCAGTGAATCAGGTTGCCAACAGACGCTCTCTATTCTCAGAGGTTTTCAAGATCATAATGGATGAAGCCCTAAGCAGCCTTGCAGTACCTTACGTCTAAACCAGTTTTGAGAGACGTTCTGAAATCCCTTCCATCCGGGCCAGTCTTATGATGCTGGAATTCTACAGCATCTCATTACTTCATTATTTGAACTCTTACTTATTTATGTCAGTTTCTAGAATTTTATTTTTTATTAGTGTTATGTTTGTCAATATCAATTTTGAGAGGGGAAAAAGGGAAAGAGGAATGGAAAAAGAAAATGAATATTTCAAGATAAAAAAGAAGCCACCGTATTTAATAGAGATCTAAAATAGGTCTTCAGAAGTTAATTAAAATTTACTTATCCTGGTCACTGGCAAGTAAATGCAGGAGCTTGTTACTAAAAAATACTTTCTTCAAAGGACAACTTAAACCATATCCAAAGCTATCACCTGAAACTGTCAGAATTTCAGGCAGTTGTTACTCAAAGAATAGGTTAAATAGATACATAAGTCAGGAATAAGCTCCCCACATCAGAAATCCTACAACACGTTGGTGAAGAAAAGGAACTATAAGGGATTCAGAAAGTCTTGAAATTGAACTATTAGGAAGTGTAGAAGTACACAGTAAGGTCGTTGTTGTGGCCAGGGAGTGAGGGGGAACTGAGGTTCATTTTACCATCCTGATACCATCTTTGAAATTAATGCTTCTGTTTGTAGTGAAAGGTGTGAATCAGCATGAGCTAATAGCATTAAATTTATCATAAACTAGTCATACTGGGCTCCTGTTGTATAGGTAATTTAGTTTGAGTAACAGATGTGCTCAGAGGACAGCCTCCCAATCATTCCCTCACTGCATTTTGTTTCACATTGCAAACAGGTCTTAGAGCTTACCAATTCTACTCCCTTTGGACAAAACTCAACCAAGTAACTGTATTTAACTGCTAAGGGGCACTCAGTCCACAAGTCTGGACTAGAACCAGTCCAAAGTAGAACCTTCTGAAATTCATACACCGTGGACATAGGTCTCAGTACCAACTGTCACTCTATAGATCTCTTCTCACCGGTCTGCACTATTTACCAGCATGGACATAGCAGTTATTTTCAGGAATTAAAACACCTCTTATACTTATTTAAAAAAAAAATAAATCATATCTAAAGGATATTATAATAGATGAAAATTCAGCAATATCAACTGAAACTCTTCAATTGACTTCACAGGAAAATTAAACAGATTGAAAAACAGAAAATAGCTCATCAGTATGACATCTTATAATTACCTTTCGAATCATCAACATTTTAAAAGGCCAGGTAAAACAAACCATCTGTGGTTTCTTCACAAACTGCTGTTTTTAACAAAAGGTATCTTTCTTCCTTTACTTGAAGTCAAAGGAAAATGAATCCTGGTTCCATATCTTTTTCTTCTGGTGGTAGACATTAAAGGGTACCTCTGTCCTCTAGAAGGAGCTTAAGTCAACTTGTTTATCCATATTTCCATCAATTCAGAAAAAAAAAACAAACTTGTCAGAAAGTCAAGACTTTAGTGTTAAGGATTTCTAGTGATAACATTTCTGAATTAACAACAAATGAATAGTTGTCTTTGATAGCTCTTTTATAGCTGGGTACAGCTGTATTAAACTTAACTGCAAAGGGAACTCAATTTTCTTTATCATCAATTTGACATTGTTCAACAGATGTTTTCTGGAAACTATTGTAATCTTTTTAATTTGTCTCAGTGTAATGTGCAGCAAATATCCTTGGTTAATAGTCTGATTATTAAATTCAATTCTTTTTCAATAGCATTTTTCATTGTTGCAGAAACTTTGAATCCTAATAACAAGGCTATAAAGAACACTGTTTTCTTTCTGGTTTTAAATCCCACAACTATTTTACAACAGACACATGCTAAAACAGTCCTTAATATGAAACAGTCTGTTACAGCTTGATGCCAATAGATGTTGGCATAATAGATGAGGGAACCTTTAGTGATGACATATACCCTGTGTGAAGGCACATCCCACAACATTACAGAATTATTATCTAAATAAATATTTAAAGCTCCTATACAAAGTGAAATAGCATCAGGATAAGTGATTAAGTATACTCTCAGAATGTCCCACTAGTTCAAACACTTCATCTGGCTTGTCAGAACTCTCTCACTTGCTAGATCTGAAATGCGCATTTGCAGTTTCCTAGAAAATACCATCACTGCTGGTGAAGTTTCTATAAAATACTGATATCCACCTGACTAGAGAAGGTAAGAAAAAGTGAAGACTTGATTCTGTAACCCAAAGATTACTACATACCATCAGAGACATGGGAAAGTCATTCTTCACTTCTTGCAATTTGAGTTTAGTATAAAACAAACCCTATCTTTTATTTATTTAAAATATTTTTATTTTAAATTATTTATGAAACAATTTATTTATTTAATAACCTACATTTTAGTATAACACCCCTACCATTAGTGTTTAGTATAGGAGAGGAGATAGATGTCCTTCTTAAAATTACTTTCATACTTAGGGAATTTCTGAGCTGAAATTACATTGCTATATTTATGCTTAATTGGTTTTGGTGGACTTTATTCCATTAATTTATTTGATCACTTTCTAAATCTATTTATATGTTAGACATCAACAGTATCCTGTAGTATTGAATTTTACAGTCCTATGTTTGGTACAAAATTAATTCATTCTAATGTTTTGAGAATTTCTGCTCAATAAATTCATGTAATGTCATCTTGTTATTATTTTATGAATTTGGGGAATAATCTTATGGTTTCCCAAAACTGAATCCGCTGTTCTTACCTAGTATTACAGTATTACGTCTCAATTCAGGTAGAATCAGGGTTTCATATAGTATTTAAGCTGTGTATACATCACAGCTTTTTAGAATAGCATTTTTTTTTTGTTCTCTAATCCTTTCTTAAAATTTCAGTCAGTCTATTTGCTGGTTTGAATGCTGCTGAGGATTGAGATAACATTGTGAAAGAGACACTCACAGTGAAAACAAATTTTTTTTTCCTGAGCAGTAATAACTAAATCAGAGTTCATCAGTGTGTATTTTTAGTTAGGGCTGTTGTTTCTCTTGTGCATTAGTTAGCATTTATTGACATTGAATTTCATCTGTCATTTTATCATTCAGTTACTCAGCTCTTGAAATACTCTCATATTATTTTACTGTCAGTTATTCAGAGCAGTAAAAATGATCAGCAGACCTTGTCACATCACTGTTCATCACCTTTTCCAGGTCATTTATACTGAACAGGTATCTCAGCAGATAACAACCTCAGCTATGAGAACTAATAATTTATTCTTACTTTTTATTTTCTATCTGTTAGCCATTTATCACTCTAGAGTACTTTCTCTCTTATCGCAAGAAAAATTGTTGTCTTTTTTAGGATGAGGGCATCAAAAACTTTAGTTGTGTTTTAGGTGCAATATATCTTCCGAGTTTCGTTTCCCAGTACATTTGGTGATGTCTACAAAGATTGCAATACATTTCTGAGGCATGGCCTTAGAAATTTTTTTTTCTTTGCTCAACACAATTTATTTATTGTATTATATCAAGTACTGCCACAAAGAGGGGAAGGTTCCTTCACTAAATATTGTCAAGGTGCTGTGTGGGCTGCAGCTCCATGTGAGCATGGGGACAGGAATGGCACGGGTTCCCTGGGCTGGCAATGTTTATAGTAGTATTTCAATGTATTACTTTGATATTTTTCCCCAGAGCACTGAACTAAACCAAAGAGGTTGCTAGGGATAAGCATACAGAAGGTAAAGCTGTATAATAAAAGTCAGTGAAACTACAGTGGGTAAACTGCTCACTAGAACCAGCAGGAATACACTCAATCTAACTAACAAAATGTATACTTCCCAGGCCTGAAGAGTAAACTAATCCAATGGATGATCCTGGGTTTACAGAGGAAGCTCTGCTAGGGAACGCAGCACAATCACATGAATTAAACAGAACAAAACTATTAATGCCCACGACAAGGGTGTGGTGATGGAAAAATTGTGTTAATACTTGAGACATGGCTGGAGTGGTCATGATGGAAACATTATATACTGCTTCCTGTGCTCATGTTATTTTCCAAACCAATGGCATATTCCCCTTTTCTGAGATGTTTTTCATCAAGAGATGAAAACACATGACATGAATAGAAAGGTGGTGATAGGTGTAGTAAAAAGACCATCTTCCTGAAGCTGGACTTGTCAGTCCCTACAACAAAGTTTATGTCATGGTCCCCTCTGCTGCATGTGACAAGAAAGAGTGAAGGAGAGGAGGAAACAAACAGATGGGAAAAGCAAAATCCATATAACACAGTGAGTGTTTTATTCCTGATATAGATCAAAACTCAGGCCTCTTGGTCTTTTGTCTACATGACTACCGATAATCATGAACACTGCATTTCCCTATTCAAAATAATATTGTTTGAAAAGTCACCATAAATGAGAGAAGAAAAAGACATACTGCTGTACAGTCATCAATCTTTTCCATATTCAATAGCTAATGAAGTACTTTCAAGGATGCTCAGGAGGACAGCAACAGCCAAAAGCTTGTAACTCACTGTTGTTGTCCAAGGTTGCCTTTACAAGAGTCCGTGCAGATTTGGGTCACCTAACAACTTTCTGGGAGCTCGGGACACAGTTTTAAAGGAGATGACTGTCTGAAAAAAAGTGAGTATAGATAAGTCCTGAAGCCATTTTATGCCTTTATCCATAGACAAGGTCAAATAGCTCTTGCTTTTCTGTTAGCATTGCTTCTTAGGACTATGAAAAGACAGCAATAAATTAGAGTGATGATGAAAGACACGCAGGCTGAGACAACTGGGAACTAAACCCCAGGAGAGGTAATGTATCATAGTCCTCTGTGATGCAGGGGGTATCTTTCTTGCAGCCCATTTTGTTTCTAGCAAGTCAGAAAAGGCATATCAATAAATTACAGGATTCGAACCTTTAAAGAAAAATAATGGAGCCAAATGTGATTATATGCTCTCTACCTTACCAATCTACTGGAAATACGTTCCTTCTTTTCAGTAAGGTTATCCTTAAATATTACTCATAACCAGAGGGCCTCAGAAATGCGTAAGGCCAAATGATCCTATAGACTCTTCATTTGAGTTAGCTTTTCTAGCTGTACCTCCAAGTGTCCTCCAAGAGAAAATCAAATGAAAAAGCCAGTAAATTTACTACACTCGGGAGTGATATGGTCTGTGATACGGACCTTTAAGAGAAGAGATGCAACCTCAGTCCTTAGTGTTTTCTTTGTGCATCCTGCTCCAATTTGAGCAGCAAAGTGTCTTTCACACATCTATACTAATTATGGAAGCTTTTGGGAAGGGCTAGGAGATTTTGCTGTAACCATGACTCCAACATTACAATCTTTGTCCATAGTTTCCAAAGAATTAGTATAAGTATGCATCTTAATGTGAAAAGTTAACTGTATTCCAGCTTCTCCATTTAAAAACATTTGTAGGTGATGAGATTTCTCTTGAAAAGTTTTTTGTCATTGTGCTTGAAGAAAACTTTAAGGCAATTTTTTTGAAAACACTTTCTAGCTCAGTAACTAGGGGTTTATATAACTTACAGTGAACAGAATTTCACTTCTTGTCAGTATCATATAAAGATGCTTTTTATAAGCTGCATTTTATTATTTTTTTTTGTTAAGACTGTAACTGGAAAAAAAAAAGTGAAATGAGAAAGGACAAATATATATGTAAAATGCCAGTTTTCTGCACACCTTCAACTGGAAGAAAACAAGTGACTGTCAAATAGGAGACAATTAATATAATTATTTTTCATGTGCCTCTGGATAGGAACGCACGTACTTACATGATGTAAATAACTGCTTTACTGATTGCATGTGTGCAAAATTACTGCTGTGTGCACACTCAGAGCTTCTGCTTTATAAAGAAAAAGGGAAAGGGAAAAAAGGTATCTCTCTTAATACTGCATTTTAATTCTGGATAATTTAGTTTTCCATCTTGACAGATATCTATAGTTTTTGACTGGAAAACTGAAAGTAGAGAGGGGGAGAATCTTTTGGGGAATAGTAGTTTCCTGTAGAAGATTGCTACTACAGAGGGATGAATAGTTGAAACACAGACTGAAGTTCTTCATTTCCTCGAGGCTTCCTCCATTCCAAGCAAATATTAACACCACAATATTATGGAGTCTACACTTTTCTTCTACATACTCCACTGAAGGATGATTTGAAATGGGTTTTTGATTACTACTGTTTAATATGAAGGAATTCCACAAAACTTCCACAGGCTTCTATATACAAGCAGTCAGAAGGTCAGAAGGCATAAGAAGTTGCACCACTCAGCCTTCCCTACTGCTGAAAAGAATGTGACTTTCAGAGTAGTGTTTGGAAAATTGAATTAGTTGAGAAGCAGATTCTATCCATAATCCTTGTGATCAAGGTAGTACCATAAAACTTGTACATGTGTAGTCATCTCTTAATCTTCTAAGCCTCAACAACTCAGTTACAGACCTGGTAAAAGTGATGGAAAAACAAGTCTGGTTACAAACTATGCAAACTTCCATTCATTGTTTGGTGAATATAGCAAATTTTCTACTTGCAATTGGGTTTCACAATAGCCAGAAATAAAAGCTACTTGTTCATCCCTTTTTTTTATTTATGGCAAATAAACTGAAAATGTAGGCGTCATTGGTATAATTCCTACAAGTATACTTCATTATTTATTTAACTGTGATCAAGGTTGTAAATTTCTTCACATTTTTAAATTTTCAAAATGGAGCCAAAAATTACACGTAGCAACTAATGAGTTCTTGATTGTCAGTCACCTATAGGATTTCATATCAACATATATGAGATCCTAAACAAATTTTGTTCTACTATAGCCAGTATCCATCACATGAACTCTTATTTCTGGTTAAAAACACAAGACAAATGAAAGTTTCTGCTCACTGCGCTACATGAACTTCTAGTGTTTTCTGAAAATATCTCTTAGTAACTTACTCATCTGATGGTGATGCACAGAGGTACCTCACAAAGCCTGCCTCCACCCCAAAGTTATCATGGCCAAAAGCCACCCTTACTTAGTTTGATTATATTCTCAGTCTGCAGCTGTGTCAACACACTGAGCTCAAACTGAGCTCTCTAACTTCTATTAACTGTTTCTTAACCAACTTAGTAGAGATATATTATGTTCCTGTTTCTGTTTTGTGGGCAGGGACATACCTTTTAGACTGGCTGACCATTGCTCCATACTCTTCATCTGTTACTATTTTTAGTCCAATAGATGAATCTATTCTGAGGACATAGTCAGGATTTTCCCTTGAGCATCAGCCAGCTCAGCCTGTGGCTCTGAGAACAGTTGTTTCAATCACTTCAGCAAATTAATAGACAGAGAGGCATTACACTCAAAAAAATATTTTTCCTCCAGTCTTTTTGTTTACTTTTGTGCCAGCAGAAGAAGAAATGAAGAGCAGTTTTACTTTGTAAGAAAAATCTTCCTCAGAACTGGTACTCGGCATCTCTAGAATGTCAGTGCTTTGTTTATTGCACTTGGAGAAGGTGCTACTATGCATAACTCTCCTTTTAAGGGAGTCCTACGTGTTCTCTTGCAGTTGCCTACCTAGACAACAAAAATGGTCCATGCGCGCCACACCTACCACGGAGCCCTCTAACATGAATATTGCAACCATAGTTCCACTGTTTTTTAGAGATAAGAGTTCTACTCATTTAAAATGGGACTAAAATGCAAAGCAAACCAAATGTAGTATTAGCAGAGAAAAGAATGTTTTGATTTCAAGCTAAATGATTTTCACTTGTAGCCGATAAAACAGTATCAGTATATATGTAAAAAATACTGACTGATAATGACTGAGCTTAAGAGTTACTACTACAGTTTATGTAAAATACGGCTTAATTGGGACAGATCTGATATGTTGGTATTCATGCTCACATTTCTTCTGAAGTTATGGAGTGTTGAAATCCAGGGATTTTTTTGGGGCCAATCATTTGCTTTTGATGTATATTCTTCTTTCTTCGCTGTTTTTACCATCTTCTTAGAAACATCTCTTTCTTTTCCAGATAAGTTATTTCCATTCCAAGAAACGCTGTTTTTATCCTGTTTCTTCTTGATTCCTAGCCAATGCGACTTATTTGTTTATGATTGTAATTTTATTTGTCAAAAGCATCTGTGATTACATCATCAGTGATGTCAGTATAGTTCTGGGAATAGATTTTCTGAGTTAACAGTTTTGGCTGGAAGACTACATATCAATACAGAAATTAAAGGTGCTAGATAAATATAATATTTTTTAAAAGTTAAATTGTTGTCAATCAGAGACTAATGGATCCAGAAAACTATAAGTTCATTTAAAAATCTGGAAGATATTTTCTTCCCAGTTTCACTTCGGTCTAAACACCCACATGAAAAAAATCCAAAACCAACCAAGAAAAAAACCCAACCGACCAAAAAAAAAAAAGCCAACAAAAAACCCAAAGGAAAAAAAACGAAAAAACCCAAAACCAAACCCCTTCCCAAGTAGAGAGGTTTTTGTTTCACTGTAGAAATGTTGAAAAAATTTTATATTCTATTTCATGTTTTTCTTAGAATCAAGATCTTCATGTAGGTAAGAGCTGCGTTTGTTAATTTTCTAAGCAGCAGCTGCACAGTGAGAGAGAAATGCTGCTTGTAAGAGGAGGGAGGCAAAAGAGAGCAATAGCATTTATTTCCCCTAGGAAATGTTTAAAAAGTAAAAGTGTTTTGGTGGATTTCTTGCACTTCATTAAATTTAAATTAGGGGAAAAAGAAGTTTCAACAACGGCAGTGGCTGGCCATCTGTCCAAATAACAGCTAGGAATGAAAATGCACTGACCCTTTCCCATCTGTATTTGTCAATGGTTTGGGAGAAGTACATAATGCTGTCTCTACGATCAACACTGAATGTTCAATCCATTTTCATTTACATAAGCTTTGGGGGCAAATTCATGCTGATAAATAATTATTTGGTGACAGAGTCCAACATTCAATTATTTTGTGTAAGTGACTGGGTTTTCCTATAATATTCCTTTGAATAGTTTGACTAAAAATAACAAACAAAATAGGGTAAATGAGTTTTTGTACTTATTGTATGAATTTATCCAACAAATAGGAAAAAAAAGGTGCACAAAATGAGTGTATATATTGCTCTCTGAAGTGATTTACCACAAGTAACAATATAAGGAAATCAATCATCTGGACTCTACATTCCACCCCTCAATAAATCTTCCTCATTTAGCTGTGACATAGACTGAAGTCCATTAATAAGTGTAGGGGGTGGTACAAACTATGCCTTGCCAGTTTCCAAGAAATTAGCAATACATTTCTATGCCCATGACACACAAGAGATAGTGCATTACTAGTGTTAAATACACTGCAAGCAAAATGTGGGTGTTGGGTTGTTGGAAGATTCAAAAATGTCTTTTACAGTCATGATGTGAATAGAGAGCTTTGGCAATCACTGTATTAGTTCCTTCACAGTTCAACACCATGTTGCTATGAAGTTCAGGGTTAGAATGACCCTTTGCAAACACAAACTGGATGATCTTTCATTGCCAGCAAGGAACTACTGAAGCTAGTTAGTATATTAGGGCATTATGGTCTGCATATACTTTTGAGTGTGTAAAGAGCACTAACTCATGGTTGCCTGAAAGCAAACAAAATTAGCTTACCAGCATGGAAACTGAATTAGAATATTTGTTAAAAGTGATAAACGTGCCCGGGAGAAGAATAAGAAAAAAAAAAAAAAAAAAAAAAAAAAAAAAAAAAGAAGTATTTTTGTAGAGGGATTTCTTGTGGAATTATCATTTGCTTGTGAAGCACAGCAGTGGGTTTTGGCAGATTTTTATTATTTTTTTATTTCCTTATTCAGTCCAGATCATATATGGAATTTGTAGACACAACTTTTAATATAATTTTATGCAAGCTTTATAATATCTGGGGTAGTTAATCTAACTTCCAACTGTCCACAAAAGAACTAGAAGAAAAGAAACTCTTATTTAGGACACACCTCATGGGGAAATCCTATTATGAGTTCACTGGTGAAGCTTCCATTCATATAACTGAGTACAAGATTTCGACATCTGTGTAAAAAAAACCAACAAGATTCTAGTTTCCACATAAAGAGAAAAAATAAAAGGACCTTCTTAGGGAGAATCAAAATACTTGTGATTGTAAAACTTGAGTGATCCAAACAGTCTCCATTTTTATAATGACGTTTTATACTATGAATTCACTAGATGTTTTGTTTATCTGGCTAAAAGTATCATGGTAGAAATAGTCTTACAACTAACATCCTACGTCCATCCAGCAGAGTTTTTAACAGAATAAATTACAGTGTAATCTCTTCCCACTCAGCATCATCCTTTGATTTATTCAAGGCTCACAGGGCCAGAGATAGGCCATAAGTGTTTCACGTTCAAAATTATCTGCTAACTCTCCATACCTAGTCTAAATATTTTTTTCACTTTAAAACTGTAAACATATATTAAGTCTTCAAAAAACTTAGTTATGCCTTCAGGAAAATAATTACCTGTTTCACTAAATCTGACACAATCAAATGAAACTCATTTCAGCACAGGAAGCCCTTGAGGTACCCAGACTATAAACATAACTCTATGTGCAACTGGGAAACAATTTTTCATTTGGTATCAAAGTTACTTGAAAGGACTTAGCTCATCACTAAAATAAATCAGACGCATGTTGATTTTATCTTTGCCATACTAGAACTTGAATATGAATTACAGAAAGGAGGAAAAAAAAATGTTTTGATGAGTAAATGAATATTGGGTCAGAAAAATTATATTGGGAGTACATTTATATGATGCCATCGTATCATTTTTACAAAGTGACTTCTGCTGGAGGGGCATTTTCAGATAAAGCATATAAATTAGGATGCCCCCAAGGCATAGTTTTTCATTCTATGAGAAACCATGAAAGCATTATATGTCTAACAGGAGTCTGTAGGGACAAACAGGCTTACGCTTAGTTAACGGGAAAACTGCCAAAAGGGGGGAAGTTAGATTCATGATCAAGAAAGCTGGGGCTGATATCACTAGTAATGAAAACCCATCAAACTCAGCATGTAGTTCAGTCCTTGTTTGGAAATGCTAAGTGACACTGGCAAAAAGTGTTCCAAAAGTCATCTGCAGAATTGTTCAAAGTCAGGTGTGACCTTTTTTAACTTGCTGTATCAAAGTTAAAGAAAGTAATATAAAGAGCAGTATTTTTTTGCCACCAAAAAGAAAAAAATTAATAAAAAATGGTGGAAATCTATCTACATATGAGAGTATTAGTGTGTTCTCAGTTATAGTTAATGGATTAAGGGTAACCTATCCAAAAAGCAAACTCTGACCTCTGCACCCACACTTCAGGGAGAAATCTACTGAAACATATGATTTCAACTGTGTTGCCAGCGGCTAGCAAACAATGTACAGATGCTTAAGGGAGATAAAAAAAAAAAAAAAAATGCTAAAATTGAAGGGGTTTTAAAAAAAAAAAAAAAAAAAAAAAGAAAAAATATTTTAAATCCGAGCTCCTGTGGATAGATTCCATAACAATTCTGAATTAAAATGTTAGCTGATACTAGTCAAGTCCTACTCTGATAGTTGTCCCAACTGACTGCTTTAAGATTGGGATGAAAAAACGCAGCAAAACAAATAAGCAATGGAAAATATGAAAAATAATCCCATTTTAATTACATGACTTCATGATATCTGAAACAGAAAATCCAGTGGGGAGATTGCAACCACTCCTGAAGAATTTGCATTATTTTTTAACACACACTTTTGTGTTTCTATGAAACAGTTTCATCTGGAATCTTTCTAGAGTTTATTTGGTTTTAAAAGAAATTAATTACTCTTGCTGTCTTTGTTTGCTTTTCTGCCTCCATTCTGTTTTTTCTCTTCTCCATTCACATTTATCTAGAAGACTACAAACCCAAAATATGGACTTTTTCATTTTCTTTGCCAGAAACATTAAGTATCAGGTATTAAAAGAACCATTTTTGACTCCCATTCCTTCATTTCTCCAGAGATAAGGTTAAGTAGCTGCAGAGTAATTTAATATGCCTGGACTGTTTGAAATCACGGATTTATTCCAGTGTTTAATTTTAAAGCCATAAAAACTACTGGTTTTGACAAATGGTTTTAAAAAAAGTGAAAGAATAACAGATGTCTTGCAGCCCTCATCACCAGCAGCTAATTTGGCTAGCAGAGTCAACACTGTAAAATCCCTTTGTGTCTATAATTATCTCATTCATGTGATTTCTGGCATGGTCTGGCCAACCTTACCAAAGGCAATCATGAGAGCTGGGCACAACCTCATGGAAATGCTAATGAAAGTCAGCCTTTGCTAACGTAACTTCTGTCAGTCTCCAGAAATAACTTAAGGGTTATTGACTGTAAAAACTCAGCAACATGAACAGACTCTGTGATGCTTGATGCTCACACAGGCAATTACATCTACAACTGTATAGTTGCCTTGAAGCAGACAAGAGCTTGTTCTCCAAAGTTTCTTTTGGCAGGTGCTTTTTCAATGCTAGATTCACAGACATACTGTGATTGAGCTCAGTGCTCAAGATTTTGAAGTAAACTCCTGTATGGCAAAACTTCATTGCATGCCAGCCTGACCATTCCTCCTACTCTCCTTTTGTAGGTGATTCACTTACAGTCAGTTGGGTATTGGAGAAAGGTAGTTATATCAGCTAAAAGACTATCTTCTCCTTGTGTACAGTGCAGCTTTGCACCAATGCATAAAACCTCGACCTACTGTAGAAGGTTCAATGTCCTTCAGATTCATGCTTCCGCTGCAATGCCTGGCACTGCTTTCCAGCATAAGTGCAAAGTGCCTTTCGTATGCAATCTCTCGTTGCATTTGTCACCATTTCCTCCGTTCCATAATTTGAAACGGTATGGCCCGCACAAAGATTTTTCCATGCCTTGTGAATGGCAATGACCATACTGCTTAGGGCAGGGATGTGTAACTGCAGCCTTGCTACATCCCACTTTCAGATTGCCTAAGCGCTTTGTGTGAAAAAAGGAGTTTGATTTTTGAGTTATTTTTGTTAGATATCTTTTTGCTCTTTCTGATCAGAGCAGTTTAGTCTATATTATCCATGTTTTTCTCAATTCCTTTCCTATTTCTTGTTGATGGTCTTAGCAGTTATGCTCTTCTTTCATGTGTTTACTGACAAGAACTTGAAATGGAAGGGTTTGAGATGTGAAGGTAAAATACTTCTGGAGGCGAAAGTTCCCTCAATATAATTCAGTCTATGTTATGTCTCTCCTTTGCTTCCACAACAGTTGAAATCAAAAGGGACAAAGACAAAGCATTCATACAACACTATGAGAAAGTAGAAGTAATTTGTGTTTTCTGGAGAGAAAGAAGCAGCAGGGTAGCCTTTGTCTGGAATACATAATGACTTAGTTCCTATGCTTTTTCTTTTGGAGAGTTTTTCAGGAAAATAAGAGGAACAGACATACTCAATTACCTAATATGACATAATAGATGGAGCCTGTGTACCAAAAAACTGCTCAATGATTATGCTAATTACACTGTTTCGTTGTGGTGGTTTTGTCAAGTAACTTTGCAAAATAGAAGAAAAACATGAAACAAAATAAAAGTTATTTTATTTAGTAATTTTTAAAAGTGTTTTGATATGTTACTCTGGAGATCAGTCCTGGTATCCTAGGAATTAATCCTGTGTAAGGCTGTTTGGTCAAACCAGGTGCTAACAGAAGTGTTTCGGAAAGGGCATTAAAGAAAATTAACAGCCTGAGCTGGTACCAAGCCTGAAACTGGTGTTTTCTGTAGCTGGCACTTGGCTCTCAGCTATCCAAATCATTACTGAAATATGAGTTGGAACATTGTGGAATAGTACTGGGAAAACTGAACTTTAACTTTACAGCTACTATACTGTGTTGCTAGGTGTACAGTGACGATACAGGGGTGCAGTGGACACCTCAGTGTATGACGGTACTGAAATTTGCTTTGGGCAAATTCCCTTAGTATGGTGAGGTGGTCTTTGAGCAACACTGCAGGTGCTATTGAGTATAGTGTAGCTTTGAACATAATAAAAGTGTTCTGTGATGTCAGCTAGAATCATTATAGACAAAGTTTATAGAGATTCACGGCATCCATTTAATCCTGGTGTATGTAAATGCAGTGACACACATAAAAGGCAGCTTTCTTACTGGTACCTGTTCAATATCAATGTTCATATGGAGAATAGTGATACGCTATCAATATGAGGCTTTATTCAACAGCTTTCAACTTGCTTCATGAATCACTTATGAACAGGATCTCCCTCTCAAAATCTTATCATCTTAATAAAAGGCAAAGTGCAAGAGAGTGATGCATGGCTGAGGGAACAAATGAGAGAGAGGAAAGCGATCCTTTATAGGCACATACACATAGCTGTTTGTGTGCCAATTCTGAGAATTCAGAATCTGTTATTGTCAAGAACAAATAAATAAATATGTATGCACATCTGCCTAGGTGTTTTGGTTTCGGCATTCTTAAAGTCTCATCAATGCAAAATTAGCATGAGTAAAAATATATTTCTCTCCCTCTCCATTTCATAATTTTAAAATCTCCATATAGGTCACCACAGCACTTCCTCTTACACTATGCTGTTGTCCAGAAAAATTATGAAAACAACATGATGTTAAAACAGGAACAATAATCACTGTTATTCCTGGAGCACTAAGAATAACAGCGTTTATTGTCCTTGTGCTGACATTGTTTCTCTGTTACTGTTCTGACTTAATGCTTTGTGCTTTTGCTGCTCCCATCCCAGTGAGCTTTCAGTGCACGTTTAGTTACTAACCCTTTAAGGGCCAGAAGCCCTGATTTGTTGTTGCAAAATCTAATGCAATGTAAAGTGAAGTAAAACACAAACCCTTTTTAGATCTCAGTGATAAAGAGGTCTTCAGGGGGTGCCTCACATTGTGCAAACTGTGGACAGATGGAGATTGGATGTAATGAGAGTTACTCCAGGGGAGAATCTGTCAAAAATGGGAAGAGGAAGGAAAGAAATTTGAGAGAGGGAAGTTTCCAGACTGCACAAAGTGCTTTATATGGATAAATAGGAGGAAGTAGAACTGTCCCAGCTTGGAAAATAAGTTTATAGAAACCTGCAGTCAGAGAAAAATTCATTCTTAGACACAGTACACAGGAGAAAGGGATGCTAGAACAATAGGTAATTTTCTTTTTGTTAGCCTCTTTAATGAACATGAGAATAACAGTCCAATCACACTTATAGAACAATATAAATGAGTGATTTCCAGAAAAAACAAAAAGAAAAAAAAAATATGTCCTTCCTTTTCTCAAAGGCAGGAGCTATCAAATACCCTCATCTCAAAGTTAAAAGAAATCTCTGCAGGGTGAAAATGTTTGTTGTTCCTAGCACTGATATGTCTGAGGGAGCGTGGAACAGATCCTGTTAATGCCTCTCTTTTCATTCCCTGGTTTCAGCTGGTGCATTGCACTGAGCCCCTTTTTTCCCCCTTTTCCTTTTATCACCCTTTCTGCCTTAACTGTTCAGATAGTGAAGTTTCTAGAGGAGAAACTCTCACTGTATGTTATTACTACACGTGGCACGTTGAGGCCTTTTGGCACTTCTGAAATAAATATGTTCCAGTAGACTAGTTAGTATACATTTATGTAAAATATTATTAAAAACATAGGATGAAGGTACTTCAAAATACCTGCATCAGTTCAGGCCCAACAAATCAGAGATTACACTATTCCATATTTCCTGTTTATTTAGTTTTATGAAAATTCCTGTGCTTTGTTTCCTGCCAGCTGTGAAATAATCTACGATTTTTATCTCCATATATTTTTACAGAGCTAAATTTATAGTGCAGATTCGTATAGGTTGTCACAGAGAGCTGTGAGGTGCTTGTTATTTGATATGTTTAAAACTTTTGACTTTTCATCACATTTAGAGATTAGCTTTGTCAGAAAGAAGGGGTTGTAGATTAAAAGCTATTGTTGCCTATGTACAGCTGTGGGTAGAAACGTCAGACTAACTTAAAAACATGTGATCAGGTTGTCCTCTAGTGGCTGCCCAAGAGAAGATCTAACCATAAATTTCACAAAAATGTTGCTGCAATGGAAATTAGTGTAAGCCCTTCTCGCAGCTTCTGTTTCTGCAAGGATTTGATAACCAGATCTCAAAATTATCAATCTCTGTGTGATTTCCGTGACAGACCCTGCAAGCTTTTTCCTTACCTCTTCCTGCTTCTGGAGGGTCTTTATGGGTAGAAAAAACAATTCCACATCTGTAGACTTTTTTTTTTTTTTTTTTTTTTTTTACAGGGGTGAAACAACCCTCTTCTGACATTCTGGTTTCCTATTATACTTCTACCCTCTTTGCCACTGATTTCAGTCCTTTGGCCCCAGTACAAGTGTGTCTTTTTGGGAGCACACAATTGTAGTGGGAGATGACAGACAATTTCTCCCTCTAATTCCAAGAGAGCATTCTTTCCTCCTTCCTGCAGCCCCACCGGGTGTGATGCAGATACCCTCTCTGTGGGAGTGAACGAGGGTCTTGTATCCACTGAGGAGCTGTCTGTCAGGGCTTTGACTCTCTGCTGGCCTGAGAGAGGTCTTAGACTCTGAGATTTGTTGGGAACAATGATTTTTCTGAACACACTGACGTTGGTATTAATTGTAATAATTTGCATTAAATTTGGTAATAGAGCTCTTTTACTCTGCTATTTTAAAATGGAAGCTCCTCATATAAGACAGATAGAAACAGAAAAAGATACCACAAATTTCTGAATATAAAATATTTATTCATAAGCACATGTTCAAATTGCACACCAAAACACCCACAGGATTTATATTTCTGAAGGCAGATGAGAAATCTTTCTCAGTGGGACTTATGAAGCTTATGAGGCATCTACTGGCCAGTTAGTAATACCTGGCATCAGAAGAATGGAAGCTGAATCGGGCATCAGCCAGGCTACAAGGTGTAAATTTTCCTAGTTTTTTCCAGTGTGTAAATCTAGCCGTTATTCAAGCCACAGTTAAGACATTGTAAAACAATGGCGTTAATGAAAATATTTTATCAGTGTTCTCAAAAGAATGTTAGGATTGCACAGTTCCTCATCCAACAATGTCCTTATTATCTCTCTTTCACAAATAGTGACTACTGAGGCAGAGAGCAGTCTACTGAGTTGCACAAGGTCACACCTGAAATCCCCACAGCAGAGAAACAAATTCACTGTTCACTTCTGTATCCTCTGAATGACTGGTTGTCCTTCCCCAGGTAAGGAAAGCTTATGTGATAGTGTTAATTTATAAACAGAATAAAAAGAGCAATACAACAGCCAGTGGTTAGTGTACAAACATATTCTATGTGACACTGAAAGATTAATGCTAATAATAGTTGGAGTATGGATCTATGAAGCCATAGTATAGTTCAAAGCACAGAAAAAATATGAAGTTCAACTGAAAAACAAATTCAGGATTCCCCTGAGCCAATGAGTAACATGAGAGCAAAAGTTACATTATTTGCATTTAAGTGGGATTGTACCTACCAGGAAGGCAGCATTAGCAGGAATCAGAAAATGTCTAGCAATGGAGAATGTCCTGTAGTTATTGAATATTGTTCCACAAATAAACCAAAAGTACTGGAAATCTAGCTATTTATTCCTTTTTGTAGAATCAGCAGAGTCATGTACAATCACACATATGAGTAACACAGGGTTTTAATCTTTTCTGTTATTACAAGGAGCTACAGTTATTGCTTTCACTAAGGCACGTTGCATTTTTTTGAAAATAACTCCCAAATTCCCTAAGAGTACCCACAGAAAACATCTATATTCACGCATATTTATAGGATGCTACAGGAGGCAGATTGCTCTATCTGACGTCAGCAGGCAACATAGTTTAATAACCCCACAGTACCTCCTAACTGCTGCTTAGTTATTATTCTGCTCCCTGCCAGTTACGTCTTTCTTGCACTTTGCTTTCTCTCTGCTTCAGCAGCTGGGCCTGTATAGCAGTGTGGGCCTAAGGGAGCAAAAAGAAAATTTGAACATTTAGTAATAGTGTTCTTTGAGAATTCCTACAGATAAAAATATCTTCCCTCCTCCAGCTCATGATCTGGGGTGTTAGATAGCTGCTGACGCCCTGTACATGACATTGCTTCCAGCTAGCACTGTCACAACATGATCCTCACTCTCTCCTGAGAGTACAGGATCTGAAAGATAACAAAACTAGTAATGGATTTCAAGCCAATACCTCCTCTACTAAACAATCTGAAAAACAAGTCTAGGAGAACGTGGGTTTTTGTTTCTGTTCCCTGCCCCTCCCCCCAAATATGTTTTGCTGCAATTGGAAGAAAAAGTTTGTCTCCTTGAAAGCAAAAAACAAATAAGAATTACTGGCGGCCTTCTCTTATTTTAAAAGTTCACAGAGTGATAGATGAAGGGATATAGAAAATCATCATAGAAGCGGTTTAAAGTTTTGTGTGATTGCAAATGTATTGAGAAATAGAACATAGGAAAATGAAGCTTTTAAAAATCTACTGAACTCTGAGATCTGTCCAAACTATGAATTTACAGACAAAATAATCTAGTGTGCCATTATAGTCAGAGATTTCCATAACATGAAATGCTAAATTCACAGGACAAGATCATCATGACATACAGTTAATATTGTCTGAGAAGGGAACCTGGTCCATAGGTGAGAACAGGTGCAATGAAACATATGAACTACAGTATATTCATTGATTTGGGTGAAGGAGAAACTGATATAGTGAAACAAAGTGGATATTATTTTAAGATCTTATGTTTGGGTCAATTAAATTGCAATTTATGTTGGGTATGTTTTTTTAATATATTCTTATATAAACTCATTTTATTAGTACAATAAAAGTTCTCATCTGCTGCAGAAAGTAAAACCTCTAGAGTAGCTGTTGGAAAATTTAAGTTTTGCTGAACTGGCAGAACCCAAAAGTAGGACAGGCTAGTCCAAAAAAATGTGAAGAATAAACTTGTCATTGTGTATGAAATAGTTGAAAAGCATAATGTAGCTATTAGTGAGTCACTTAGTCACTACCACTTGAGAAGAGTAACCAGAGGGAATGAAAATATATTTATGTTAGTTCATTCTTGCAAAAAATTATTAATCTTTTGTAAAGCATTACTCTCTCACATGTTTTTTTTTTCATACCTAAAGTGACTTTTTCTGATAATCTAGTACTGTTGGTAACAGAAGGAAAAAAGAGAGAGTAGAGAATATTTGATATTGGAAGCTTCAAGATTCAAATACAGTTTTAACATTCTTCAGAAGTAGATGAGAAAATATCTAACACTTAAACTAATATCTTATATATTAAATATGCAATACTTAAATTCACAAAATTAATCACCATTTTTTTCATATCCGGATATCATATTTCAGCTATCTGAAAATGTAATTTTGTTATAAAAGTGAGATATCTTCTATCTACAAAAATGTTTTTCTACTTTGTATTTGAATTCAAAAATATTCCATGGTGTCATATTAAAGGGCCTTTTGGAACAGTAAAAACAGATTGTTCAAAATATAGGAAGAGAGTATGTTTTTGTTAAAGATAACATAAACTGTTCAAAATATTGGTATTGGCCAGATATTCATAGAAATAGAAATTTTACAATCGTAGGAACACAAAAAGGAAAAGAAATGTTAGTGTAATGAATCATCTTTATACTAAAGGTCTACAAAAGTGTGAGGCACAGAGAGAAGATGAATAGGAAATAATTTTTTATTATTTATTACAATAAAACACCCCAAAGAACATCAAATGAACATGGTGTCAGGTGGTATGGTCAAGGCAATTAAAATGAGATATTTTTTTTTTATTAAATATGAAAACTAGAGCAAAGTAGTGTAAGGTATTGTGGATACTAAAACATCAATTCAAGCAATTACATCAATTCAAGAAAACAGAATCCATCCAGCACTAGTAAGCACACAGCTACAACTAGTTGTGCAGGAAGTGCCCCAAATGCAGATTGGTTAAAGCTGGAAAGTATCCCTCTGAAGAGCTATTATCATATGCTTACTTGTTCTTATAGTCTTTCTATAGGTATTTGCTCCTGGTCCCTGTCAGATTGAGGCTGCTGGGCATGATGAACTCTCTGGCCTGTGAAGGATGTCCTTATAATGCTGCTCCCCACATGTTCTATTTAAACAGCAGCTGCCAATTTGAACCAAAGCCTTCTATCTGAGGAAAGCTATTGATTTATTCTTTATAAAATGCTACATATTGCTTCAGGAAAATAATTTATAAAAGTTAGTAATAATTTATTTTCTCATTTGGCTGATGGAAGATAATAATTGCTTCAGTCACTATGGTTCACCTGATCAACGCAGGTACATCTGATACTGTAGACTACAAAGTTTTATTCACCGCCTTTTGAAGTGATTATGTCAAACTAAGAAATGGCAAACCAGCATGTTGAAGAACCAGTTAAAAACTGCCTGATTTTTTTGTAATGACATTCAAGCCAGGTAAGGTCTGTTTTTCTTCCTCTTTTTGGAAAGATGACCACTTTGTGCTTGCCCATTCCTCTTCATAACTGTGAGGAATAATTATTACAGGTTTGGGCCCTTTTTTAATTAATTTCCAAGTTAACTGAAATTAGGATTCAACAAGTGCAACTCCTTTCTCAGATTTTGCGTTTTTAAGCTTCTGGAATCCTGAGTTGACCCTTTACCAAGGGGTTTAGAAATCTTTAGTAATTAAGAAATCTAGTTCCTGTGCTTCACTTCATCTCTTCTTGGTGTATGTCCTAGAACTTCTACAAACCAAGTCTTATTTTCGCTTCCAGGTGAAGAAGCCTGGAAGAAACTCAGATATCAAAATGTGTAATACACATGGCAGGTGGTTCAGGTAGTGAGTTTGAGTGTCAACTCATAAAATGGTTTTATATTCGTCTGCAGTGTAATCTCCTTGACAATGAAGATACTCAGAAATGAACAGTTCTGAAGTTAAAATAAGAGAAGGAAGTAGATATTTCTTCTGTTATTTTTAATTTTGAAAATGAAATCTCCTACATTGCACAGTACTTTAAAGAAGGGCACTTATTTTCTTTATAGAGTAACAGAAATGCCATTGTTTATTCTGAGAGTTTAGCTTAGTTTTTCATTGTACAAACCCAAATAACTAAAAGTTTAACTAGGATGGTTTTACTCAGGACAGTATATAAAAAGCACATACTTCTGTTCTATAAGGTATATAGCAAGTTTTAAAATGAAATACAAAAACCTGTCTAGAACTGAAGTTTAAGTCAGTGCTTAAATGCTATGTTGCATTTGTATGACTGTACTGTTTTACTCTATAATGTTAATATCTACTTGCAGGATTTTAATAGTTTTCAGCCCAGAAAGCTTACTGCCATATTGTAATGGCTGAAAAGCAGTCCAGTGTTCTGTTAATTTTATACCAAGAGAATATTGTAAGTTTGCTCTGGTTAATTTTCAGAAACAAGTGAAACCATTTGGCACACATTTTGAAAATACATATCTGTATTATCTAGTGCATTGTAAGACTGTATGAATGAGAATTAGTTTGATAAGCAAAAAAATAAATTATACCTGAGGCAGTGTGGTTCAAGTAATGTCCAGAGAAGAGGAACACCCTTGGTTATTTTCTTCTCTGAAACACTGCATATAATTCACAACTATTCTCTGATTTCATATGGTATTCTTTTTCCATATGAACTGAATTATTTCCCACTCTAATTCCCCATGAATTTTATTTTCATTTAAAAAATCAATTTAATTAGATCTGTAGCAGTGCAAAGAAACACCTTAAACGATTCTGTTTCTTAGTCTTTCATTTTCATATTTCAAATAAAACAGCACAGTTAATTTTAGTTTATTTTTTTCTTTCCTTTGTCTTTCAAATATAATAAAACCTGCTCTTTGAATGGAGATGGGGATGGTCAAGGGGGAATTAAGCTTAGCATGCTATATCTTGTCCTGGACAAAAAAAAGTCAGTCAAGAAAATTAGGGGGTTATAATGGATAAGCCTGAAGACCTATAACTATACTTATTATAAATGGTATATCAAGCACAGAGATCATGATCTCTGCAAAAAGCTCTCCAGTAATATCTCAAAGCTAGAAAAGAACAAGAACAATTGATTGGCACTTTGTTACTTGAATGGTGGTCCCACTGATGAGGGTGAAAGGCCATTAAGGATGGTTTTTATACTGTCTAAAATTTGCCAGATGTCAAACTTAAAACTGGGAAAGGTACAATGCATTGAAATAAAAAATTAAAAATAAAAAAAAGAGTGCCCAAACTCAGAAAGCAATGCCTTTCCTAGGCAACCAAGACTTACATATATTTCTTCCTTTTTATTACTTGCCCAGTATATTCTTCATCATAATGTCTCCTTTATTCTCCTACAAACCAAAGAATCATATTCATTTATATGCAATATGAGCCTACTACCACTACTTCCACAATATAAATGTGTTGCATTAAAAATTTAAAATATTATTTTTACACTCCATCAGGATGAAAAGTGAGCCTTCATTCTCATTTGCAGTTCTGCTGCTACACTGTCATCCTTCTTGTATTGTACTACAGGATACAATCACTAATAGACAGCCAAATTTCTACAGACCTTAAATTACCTCAACAGTGCTCTGAGCTTGAATCCACATGATAGCAAATACAGAAGAATTTTCAAAGGTGTGCTAAGTCAGTTGCTGTGCTTCACTGGGAATAAACTTCTTTGATCTAATGTCAGAACAATAGAGAAAAGGAATGTATGGGATGGTTTATCTTTCTGCACCAGGCTTTTAAAAACTGAAGGAGCCACTATTTGTTTTGGAAGCTAAGAAATCCAAAAGTGACTCTTTCCATGCAGTCTACCAATCTTTTAAAAAGTAAAATAAAATGCCCGCTAGATGTATAACACTTGGATCCTTTGTCCACTTAGTTGTTTGATATTTTTTTCTTTTACTGGGGCAACACTGAAGTCTACGTTTGTGTTTGTAGAGAAGTAAGGTTAACTTTCAAGTTGGCTGAACTCCTGGCTCTGCTGAGCACTCTGTTTTGTAATTTGAAGGTTACATTCTTCTCAGAGTGCCTTTCTGGAGTTAGTGTTCTCACTCCCAATAACTGTAGGAGCTGCCTGACCTTTATAAGTGCAAGTCAATATTCACACTGTTAGAAGGAGCATTGTGGAGAGTAATCTTCACAATCACGAGAAGCGCTTTGCCACAGGCAGATCATGACCAGTGAAAAGGAATCAGTGAAGAGTCAGATAAAACTGTTTTAACTGGATTCAAAGAGTCTCTTTTACACAGCTTTAGGTTCTATTCAAAAGTCTGCAGACCTGCAGTATTCACAGCTCTCCTCCAAATTTCAGCAAGATCAATGGAAAAATAATAATAAAAAAAGAATTAGGTGGGAAGCACTCTAAATGTTTTGACCTACAGGTCATCCTCTACAATAATACACTCTGGCAAATTTAGGCACATGTAACTGAAAAAGATATAAAATAATTTCCTGTTGCCTTCCTTTGTCCTCTACCCAATACAAATCCCAAAGAAGGCTTAGTATCATAATCATTTGGTGAAAAACATTGTATTAACATACAATACCTTGAATGCCTCACTGCATCTGATAAACATTTCTTCTTTTCCAATAAAAACAAAGGCAGTTTTGAATACAATATCAGACCAATAATTAGCACCGTTATCTCTAGTCAGACTCCCAAAGCAACAGCAGCTTTTCTGTGAACTGAAAAGGTGCCTTCAAAAGCAGAAGAAGAGGAAAAAAAAATGTTATGAGCATTTGAGAGCATAATGCACTTTGGAAACTCTATTTCTCCCCCTCCTCTAGACATCTGAGGTTACTAGAAATCCCAAAATGTTGTAGAACACCTTGCTCCAAAACAAATGTTTTGACCATACTCCCTCTCTCCTAAATTTTCAGTAAATTAAAAGTCTGTTTATGATTTAATGACAGAGAATAAATGATATCTGAAACTTGGCAGAATAATGTAAACTTGGGTGTGCCTGACGCAGACTAAGTTTCTGGTTCTGTTTAAAGCAGGAGACAAAGGACGAGCCAAGGCAGTGGAAATTTTGTAACTTAGCTAGCATAAAAAACTACGATAGTTTTTTTTTTTTTTTTTTTTTTTTTTTAAGCTGTTTATTCAGTTCTGTGGCTCATGACCTGACTTATGTTTTGAAACATCTGTTACTGGCTGCAACCAAGGCAACCAGCAAATGCTGGAAATTTCATAACACTGAAGGAATGTTAAAATATTATTTATGGGAACACCCTACAAGTCAAAAGGTTTTTAACTTAAAACTGGTTAATTTTAGGCTCAGAGTCTGCAAAGATATATGCACATCTTTTTCTTCCATTACGCAAGACAATATCTTCACATATAAATATGAAATATTCCATCATGTTTATGGTTTTAATATGATTGGGTATCTAAAAAAATATTGCAAAAATGCTTACATTTCAGTTTTAACTTTCATGTCAAATGCACTTCAGCAGAAACATCTATCCCATAACATCACTTGGACTTTTCCTGTCAAAAGTTTCATTGAGAAATTCCTGGTTAAAATGAAAATTCTTCGATTTTTATAGATCATGATACTTTGATGTTTCTTTATTGTCCCCAAAGAAATTTTCATTTTTACTTGCTACAGCACTAATTTATATATTCATATATTTCTGCTGTTTCTGCTATTATTTGAATTACAGTTTTTTTCTAGAATGTAGTCTTATTTTGGAAGTAGTTCCCTGCTGAGAAAGGATACTTGTCTTGAGCTGTTCGATTTCTGAGGATACCATGGTGTACATTATGGGCAATGCAATCCAGCTGTTCTCTTATAAAGGTGAACTGGTATAAAATGGAGTGAGAAGACAAGAATGATGAAAGACTGAGAAAGGTCAAATAATTAAACTCAAAATTACTTAGAAAATATATATACATTTCTATAGAATAGCTTTAAAATGTCAATTACATAGAAAAGATTCATTTTGCCAAAACAAAATTCATAATCATAAAAATAAATTCCATGAAGCAATTACTGAAGAGTCTAATTTATTTGTCTTTTTAGATAGGTTTCAAGCAACAATTGTTTAAACAATCTTTATGGTTGAAAACAAAATACAATAATAATAATAATCATCTAACTGTAGTTTTTTGGCAACGACTTTGTTGTTTTGTTCTAAGTTTTTATCCTCTTTTCATTCTCCAGAGGGAGGAAATAGATTTTAATGCTACAGACCTGCCTCGGGCAACAGATTATATTCTTCAGGGTTTCTGTTTTCTTCACAGGAGATATAGTGTGGCACCAAAAGAATCACTTACATTTCCCATGCTTGGGTAATATTTATTACAGCATCTTATAATGCCCGATTTTTTCTTTTTAAAATCTGGTCATTCTTTTGATGTTAAGAGTTATGCTCGTTATTTCTTGAACATGGTGAGAAGTTACATGGAATATAGTCATACAGATCAGATAAAAATTACTGTCTCAATACCTAATCATGGGTTTAGCAGTAATTTGTAGTTTAATTGGTAACAACATTCAGGATTTGAGGTGATTCAGAGCAATTTGATTTGTTTTTTAAGCAATGAATCTTGGGAAGGGTCTGTTCCAGTTATTTCTTCTACCTCGCATAATCATGTGAACCACTTGTAGGGTGTGGTCTCTTCCCATTTACACTGATTACTGGTAGTGTAATTTGGCACTTGGAGATTTCTAAACTCAGCGAAACATACTCTCCCTCCAGAAATGGAATACAATTGTTATGTGGGCCAAAATGTGAAATACTTAAAAGAGAAAAAACAGTTACAAGAAAATAGTAAGCATGGTAACTACATGATGAAACTCTTTCTTTTTTTTTTTTTTTCTTTTTGTCTTTTTCTGAAATAGGCATTGCTTCCTACATATATATAAGTGCCCCTTGGTCAGTTGGAACCAAAAAGGAACTTGCTGAGGAAAAAAACAGAAAATAAATTTCTGCTGTTCTGAAGCATTTATATGAAAGTAAGTTTGGCTGAATTCCACATGGGAGAAATAGCATATAATTTTCCATATATGAACATTTCTGTAACTTGAAATGCCCTTTCCTTATAAAATGTGCTTATTCTGGGACACACCGATGCAATGAAAAAGGAGTTCAAGGGACTTCACAAAACAATTAGCGAAGTTCTTCCAAAAATATTTGTAAGGAAATGAATCACTTGTTTTAGTGTAGATCAGACCAGCACGGGCTAATATCAAGTACTCTAAGGTCCGAGGGAAGTTGTTTACAGATATCTACTTAGTATTTGTTCAGAGGTTTTAACAAAAATACAGAATTATATGGGAGGCAGAATACTTCTTTGCAAATAATTTACTATTTTATACTCTCACATAAGTATTTTGATGTCTTCTGAAAAGTGCTGGTAGCACAGGAGACACAGAATCTGAAATTATTAGCTATCGTAACTGTCACAGAAGAAATTGGTGATTAAGATATGAAGGAATACATTATAATTGGCTAACTTGTTGAATAAATTATATCTCTAAATTCAAGTGCAGAAATTTAAACAGTTTTTTTGCTAATAAGAAATCTGGAAAATAATAGTTGTAAAGAGAGTAAGAGGACAGGACTTTATAACCGCAAATTATATTTTTTCCTGCCTGTATTTGTTGACATTTATAACTAGGGAAATAGCTTTATAAAACTCACTAATTGAATGTCTCGCTTATCAGTGATAACAGGGTGAAAACAACCTTAATTTTGTATTTTTCACATTCTAGGTCTCTGCACACCAAACTGTCAAAAGAGGAAATATAAAATATACTTTTTGAAAGTTTATAATGTTTTTACTTCACTTCTGCTTTATTCCCTGTGAGATTTCTAGCAGATTTATTACCAGCTGCAGCCACATCCATTCAGTGGCTTTTTCTGTTAACCAAGGACTGAGTCCAGCCATTTCCCGTTCATGTAATTATCTTGAGGTTGAACTTTGAAGAAAAATTGTAAGTGGTGGTTCATACTCAGTGAGTTAGTATATACTGATACCTATAAGCCACACCCTCATACATAGTCTCAGTCATGACTGAGAGTATTCACTCTGATAAACAAAACTGAGTAGTTCCCCAGAGGCAGACATCACAGGACATTAAAAATAAGGCAAAATCAGGACAGCTGATTAGAAACTGTTTATACTGCTTTATATACTGTTTCACCTTACAATTTCTTGGACCAAAGGTTCACTTTGGAATTAAAATAAGCTTTCTATTTTTATAATTTTAAAGTCATTTTTCCCCACTGAAAAATTAAAATAAATCTTGTCCAACTTTATTCTGTATGGACTGAACACTTCAGACTAGAGTGAACACTCCAGATTCATCTGCTGGATTTTATATTTTCAATCAAAATTCTAATCTTTCTAATATTTTGGAATAAAAACTGCTTTTGAAAAGTGGTATTAATACTATTTCCATGTTTTCAGGATTTTTTCTATATCTATTGTCACTGAGCTTTGCTGCCATACAACAAGGGAAGCACTAGTTTTTTTTAGTCTCTGTATGGTTAGTTTTTAACTGGTTTACTTTTTTAAGTTCTCATCATCTATTATTTTTATTTATTCCACAGATTCACTGAAAATGCATCTCAGTTGTTAAGGGATGTTAGGAGCAGCTGCTGCTTCCAGCAACTCCATGCTCAGAAATTTGGCTTGCCTTGCTGCTGGAGCCTAGCCATGGACACCCAGGGATCAGGAGATCTCTGTGCCAGACTGAGGGACAAAACTGCTGCTTTTTTGCAGGTTCAACCAGTAGTAGAGCTCATCATGTGTCCCACATACATGCATGACCAGCTGCATTGCATGTACTTCCGCAGAACTGCCTTCAATAGCACCTGTATATGACTTGTACAAAATGTAAGTACAGACAGACAAATCGCCTTCCTCTTCTTTGGTAGAGACTGAACTTCGTGAGTGAAAGCACACACACATCATGCTCCAGATTCATAATATTCACAAGGACATTCCCGGATCACCCTGAGTACTGGCACAGTATGGTCCCTCTGTCCATCCAATACCACTGCCTAGATCCCAAGCCCTATAAACCTTGTCCCAGGTCTCGTACTCTTCCACAAGTTCGGCTTGATGCTCACCAGCAAACAGACACACAGATGCAGAACTTCTGCCCTGATACTCATTGCTGGACCAAGGGCCTTCTACCCATTGGCTGGTCCAGCTTGAAGCTTGCTAGTGAATGAAACATGCAAACCCCATCACACACCATTTTGGGGCAGATACAGTCACTTGGACCCCTCCAGCAGCAGGCACCAAGCACAGGTGCTGTGACTTGCAGTTCTACTCCAATAACTAGCATTAAACCCCTCACTCACCTCACTTACACCAGTTCCCCCAGTAGCTGGTTTTCAGAGCACACAACATTCCCATCCCAGCAGCTGGCAGCAGAGACCTTCATCCACTCCTATAACTGGCCCTGAGACCACCCATTTTTACAAGTTTCTGGCACCACAGGCCAAAGTTCCCAGTGTCCCCACTCTGACTCCAATTGGTGGTACCAAATCCACTCATGCTGGTTTCCCCAGTAGCTGTCCCTCCAGGCACGAAGTCTGCTGGACCCAACAAGACCATTTGGAGAGCAATTTCTTGACAATCCTTTTTGGTTTATATATCCTAAATAGAACTTTAATAACTTTCAATACTCAATATACCCAAATATGGATTCAGACTTAACATTTTCCCACCTTTTAAATACTGGTGTCTGGTGTACGTTGTTTTCATGCCATTATCCAGTATTCTAACATCTTGTAGAATTCAGGTTGTAAGAGAGAGGTGCTGTGAAATTTCCGCAGAGCCAAGACCTGATGCGTAATTCATTTAATTAAGACGTCAATTTTGCTATGATTCCTGCCAGAAGATGCTTCCACATTTTGCACTCAGAAAGGTTTAGAGGTCTGTCTGTAAAAATCAGGGCATGAAAGCTGCCAAAATTTGAAAGAAGTGCTAAGATCATTTGGCCACCTCAAAAACTCTACTCCCTTTCTTCTCCCACTTCTTTCTGTGAAGAAGAAAATCATAGCTGAAGTGCTAAGAGCTGAGATAGGAAAATTACATCTCTTAAAACATTTAAATCTTTCCACCCACTAATTGCAAATTGCCAAACAACAGATTGCAAAGGCAGCTTTGACTACTGTGCTTACAAGTTCCATACCACTTGCCTGTTAAGTTCAAGATGGAAAGGTAGCCTGAAAGCTGCCAGTATTTTTTGTTTATTTTTTGAGATTCATCTGTTTCAAGAAAGACTGAGATAAGGTGGAGAGAATGAAAACAAAAAATGAAAAAAAAAAGTTGTTAGCCAAGAGCAAACAAATTACATATGCATGCTACAGAAATCAGGCACATATCACGAGTCCCCCCCTTAAATGAATTCAGTGCTGCCAGACTGATGGAATGTATGCACTACAGGGAGTATCGTCAGACTGCTGGTATCTCAGGCCTGCCTATCTCAGTTCTGGAGTAGCTATTCAGCTCAGTTTTATGTCTTTTACTGTATCTTAGCTCTGAACTGAAGAGATTGCTCATTAGATTGCTGCTTGCGCTGCTTCCTTCTTGGATCTCTCTAATAAAATTTTCAATGAAAATGTCAATTAGAGCAGCTTTTCTGATTTGCATTTTCAGGCCAAGAAAGCCTAATGTTTTACGTTCTGTTCCAAAACTCTTTTAGTTTTGTATTAAGGAAAACAACAAAGACAAAGAGAACATTTGTAGGTGGAAAAATGGGAACAAGATATAAATCGTATCATTAAACTAATATGTGTTTAGAATTCTGGCATAGAAATTAATTCCAAATTCTAGGGAATAGAATATATTTTATATACGATAAGCTTTGGAATCTACAGTGCTGAAAAACTGCAAAATCTGATTTCTACTGCAATAGTAGATAATGCATTGGTATTTTATGGTCGTAGGATATGTGATTAATTTACTCTGGCAACTGCTATACACACTGTATAATCTATTTAATATAAAGCATCTATTTTAGGGATACTCAATTCTAATGAAATTAAAACCTTGTAGCATATTTGCATTTCTAACTTTTCATTAAAAACTGTAATAACTAATGGCAAATTATGTCAACTTTATTGTCTTTCAAAAATCACAAGTAATAAGATAAGACATAATAAAAGTAATTCTCAAAAGTGTGTTGATCATCTCATATGTCCACATGGTATTCGTCATACACTTAAAAGATAATTTTAGGCAGATATATTTATTAGCATTTTTATTCATGTTTAAGTAAGGACTTTTTCATGACTTGCAAATTTGAAGTATGTTTCTTATCATCAACTGGCAAAATCTTCTACAGAAGTGCCTCCTTTTGCTGAGTATATTCAACATTTTCAAGCTTTAATGCCTAGCAAAAACTACTAAGAATTCTCCAAAAAAATCTCCATTTCTTTGTTGCAGTTATCTATCTATCTTCATCATAATTGTCATCACACATTGTCTCGTAACACTTTCACATAAAGAGGAATTTTAAATTTCCCATCTTTAAAGTTCAGAATCCACCAATCTCATAATGTTCTTATGCTGATAATGCACTTCAGTAATTGTGCTGTATAGCAAATATTTCTGTGCGCAATTTTTAAATAGTTATTCATCTGAATAATGTCACAAATCAGAGGTTCTATTTCAAATGCCAGCACGTTCTTTCCATTAATATCACAGGAATGAGACTGGCATTATTACCAATGCATAACAAATAAGACTCCGTGGGTAACTGCAAGGCACATTGCCCTGCATACAGCTGTGCTATCATAAGTATAAAATTTCATTCACTACTTCGTAAGATATACATTTTGAAATATAAGAAAAGATAATCTTTTAAATATGATAAACATTATGTCAGTGTATCTCTGTTACATAATCAAAGCTCGTAGCACAAAAACCACTAAGCTGGACATTGAAGTAATTTTTAATGGCTTTAAAAACAATCAGTCTGTTTTCTGAGCAGTTGTATCCAATATCCACAGGAATGCTCCATCATATAAGTGAGTTCCTTCTGTGTTCCACTCGCTCTCATGCATTGACTTCTGCCAAGCTTTGTCAACTAAATATTGCAAGTTCATCAAAACAGCTCAAGGTCTTTATTACCATGTCAGAAGAAAGACATGGTACATAGTGCTATATTTTAGATTTTGATGAGCAGTGCTTACACATTATCAAGATGTTTCTCATGCTGTCCCACCAGTTAATGGGGTTGCCTGTGCACAAGAAATTGGAAAGGGACAGAGCCAGGACGGCTTGTTGTAAAAGTAGATTTTATGATCCTGCCAGCTATGCCTATTTGTCGCAAAAGTGATTTTAGGATCCTGCTGACTATACCAATCTGTCATGAAATCAGTGATTATGGATCCTACACAACTTTGAAGTAGCAGCAATTTAAGATTTATTAATACTATTACAGTAAATCACAAGATTAAGTTGTGTGATTTTAACAATATTTAATCATCAGCCAATTATCACAGTGATAACAATCTTCAAAATCCTCATGAAATCTACCCTGAGAGGCATCCCAGCTCGGGGGGAGATACTGGGTCACAGCCTGCTGCAATCCTGGAGAACTCAAGGGTCTCACTTAGGATTACTTTTTATAGGGTCATGAAATGATTGACCTTGGTCAGTGTTTTTCCATTTTGGTCACAATTCTTGTCAGGTAATTTTGGCACCTTCCAGACTGGGCTACAATCCAGGCATTAGTAATTTCAGGTATGGTTCCCAGGCAGCAGAAGTTTCAGGCATGGTTAGGAAATGCCTAATTGTCCCAACTTACTGTACTTGTAACCAGGACAGGAAAATCCCAGATCGTCATTTTCCCTCTTAGGGATAGGAGGAAATGGGCAAGAACTTGAATATAAGAAGTTACACTTAAACATGAGGAGGAACTTCTTTACTTTGAGGGTGGCAGAGCCCTGGAATAGGATGCCCAGGGAGGTGGTGGAGTCATTCTCTGGAGACATTCAAAACCCACCTGGACAAGTTCCTGTGCAACCTGCTCTAGGTGGACCTGCTTTGGCAGGGGGGTTGGACTAGACGATCTCCAGAGGTCCCTTTCAACCCCATATGATTCTATGATTCTGTCATAGTCAAGATAAGAACGTTCCAGATTGTGCCAGCTAGCTGCACTTGTAACTAAGACAAGAACACAGTCTTGGCTTGTCCTGACCTTGCAACATGGCCCAGGAGAGGCTTCATCACCACGCAACAGAGCAAAGGGATATCCTATGCCAGAGGGCATTGTTCTCATCAGTAAAAGTTGGGCAAAGAAGGAGGTGAGGTGGGGGGTAGAGGGAGGGGGGGTTTGGAGTTACAGCAGTTGTCTTCCTGAGTATCAGTTAAACATGATAAAGCCCTGCTTTTCAGGAAAGATGCTAAAGATCTTTCCTTATTTTACTCTGCTTGCATATTCAGCTTTGCTTTCCTTATTAAACTATCTTTATCTCAACCCATGAGTTTTCTCACTTTTACCCTTTTGATTCTCTTCCCCATTCCACCTGGGGAGGAGTGAACGAGCAGCTGCGTGAGGCTTAGTTGCTTACCAGGATTGATCCACAACACCCATAAAAGAAAAACTTGAATAAAGTATCTCTCACCTATTACATTAGAACATCTAGACAAGCAACAGCTTGTCTTTAGTCAAGCAAATCTTTGAATTTTTACTACAGAGGGTCAGAAAAAGCTATACTATCTCGGCTGTCAGTACAGAGGCTTTGACAGGGGGAGTTTCATTATCTATTCTTTTTTTTACTCTCTGTGATCAGATTACTTCTCAGTCAGATTATGTTTTTGCTTGTGGATACATCCAACTGAACATAGGAAGAAACACTACATCAAAGATGATGACACATCAGGTACCAAAGCAACAGGCTGTCTTTATTACTCCAGATTCCAGGACAGAAAGTTTAATGTGTAATATGAAATGCCTACATATATAATATGTTTCATTGTCTTCCTGTAATGGCAACAAATCAAGAAAAAGATTATTAAAATGTAATGCATTATGTAGTATTTATTCTTAAAATTAATTTGTCTGCAAATAAAAAATTCTGGAGATAGTCTTTGAATATAAAGCCTTACCTGCTGTAGGAACTTTTGTTTCTCAGCTAACAATGAAACTGAGGATAGAGTTCCTTAATAATCAACAGTCTACCTACTGTATAAAATTTGTATTATTCATTTTTTTTATCTTTATCTGATTAAATTATTTGTATTTTATTTGAAAAGTCTGATGGTGCTACACTCCATTGTGCAGTCACAAAAATTCCTTCTTTGATAAACTGACATTTGAAGAGATGTCAGAAGCACACTTTTGTTTAGACTCATTTCTTTTTTAATGTATGGATGATCATAAGAGATCAAAGGCTTCCTGTGTCTAATTTGATGCTCCAAATAACTACCACAAAATTACTGCAGAAAAAGACACTACACTCATAAAACAAGCATCTTCATTAGTAATCTCATTCTTGGTAACTGAAATGGAGATATGTACCTGGCAAGTAATTAGCAGTAACCTCAGTAAGTTCTTTTTCCATAATTCATCAATGAAAACAAAAATAAGGGAATACATAACCCCTGAAACATTCCCATTATTTTCTCTGTAGTGTCCTTTAGTGTAAAATATGCATGCATTCAATTCATCTTCAACAAAACTGGTTCCAGTAGTTTACAAGAAATGTTAATCCAAGTATAGAATTTCGATTAAAATAGTAGCAAAATGTGAGACACAATTGACCATGTTGGCAAATCCTGGATGCTTGGTAAAGGAGAGGCAGACTGAAAAAGTTGGAAATGCCAGTGCTACTGTATGTCTTAAAAATTTATAGCAAGATCCTATGACTGCCATTATTAAATGCTGCTGAAAGGTCAAGTAGTACTAAAATAATGTAAGGGCCATAATCGGTAATTAGGAAGAAGCCATCAATATCATTTGCCTGCAGACTTTTCAGAAGCAAATGAGACCAAATGAAATCAGGCAAGAAAGTATCAGACAAACTGTGTTAATGATAATTAGTAAATAAATTATAAAGGGAATAAGTATTTTCTTTATCTTCCCTTTCCCTCTTAATGTGTTATGAAAAAATAATTATGGTTCGAATGGATAATGCAATAATATCAATCAACAAAATTATTTAAAACCTTTTAAATCATTATCTTTTTTTTATTTAGTTGGTTGGTTGGTTGTTTTTTTCAGTCAGTTTCATCTGCAGGATAAGATTTGAAATATACATTTTCTGTATGAATCCTGAATAATTGGGATTTGTTAAATAAAGTGGTGCTATTTACATTAAGTACAATAGGTATTAGAATGTCAATATTTCAGTGAGTCAAAAATAATTTTAATCCGTTCTAGGCAAACTCACCATCACACTGTTAACAATATTTTATATTATTTTACATTTGAGCTTGCTATATCATTAGAAGTTTCAGTATGTAATTAGGCATTAATGTGTGCCTAAAAAAGGAGGTATAATTTTTGATAGTGCTTCAAGAATAAGACAGAAAAACAAATCTAATTTTAAATTTTTTTGGCTAATATCTTGTTGTAGATAAATATGTTGACTCTTTATGGAGTCAGTCAGTGGTAGTGAGGTGTTTCAACACCTCAAAGGTTCTTGGATGTACATATAAAGATTACTTTTGAAAGTGAACTTTATACACCAACATGTATATTTGAATTCTCTATAAAAAAAAGTTATTCTTTCTGCATACCTGTAGATTAGTACTGAAACTCTGTCAGATCACTCCATTTGCTCATGAACAACTTCACAGTCCTTTATTCTTATTTCTATCTGTCTCTTGAAAACTTGAAACTACACATAAATTAGAAAAATTCCTGGCAACATAAAATGATGGACTATAGCTTGCTAGACTATAGCTTGCTGGACTATAGTCCATTGACCTTGACTATAGGTCAATCAATGTTGTTTCCTGACTACAGACCCTATGGTCCAAACATATGATCATTTTCTAGCTTCACGTGTTCTTATAAGAATAGTCACACACAGCTATAAGGCAGTCTAGCAAGATACCACATACATCCAGACAACACTTTTTAAAAAATATGTTGCAGTTTATATCTTTCCGTCATAGTGACATTACTTCATGTCCAGTGTATTCTGATTGCAGCCATGGTCTTACTATGATAAAATTATCAGGAAAAATATACTTTGTTGAGGACCCCATTGAAAATACTTCAGTGTAATAATAACTCTATCTCATATTTAGGGCATTGACATGATACAAATAAAATGACAGTTAATGGTAATTAAATGAAAGTTAATGGTAATTTCCAGAAGCTATACAATGACTCATCTACCAAAATACCTTCCCATATGCTCTTTCCTTATATAGTTCCAGTCTGATAAAATCTGAGTGTCAGAGTTAATAAGAAGTGTTTTGTTCATGATGGGATTTTAATATTGAACATTTAAAATACAAGTTCACATATAAAACATATTTATTATAATACTTTTGGGGGAGGACTTGTCAAATTCATGATGGACATTGCTGTTTGGGAACGATCCTGCAACACGTTGAAAAGAAAATTTTTATTGGTTTCATGGCAAAGTAATTAGAGTTTCTGCATACTATGAACTTGTATATTGAAAAAATCATGCTGCTAGAAATTAATTAATTCACAGTAACAAAAAAAAAATCACAAAATCTTCACAAGCAGTTAAATTTGTAAATCTTTTAAAATACAGTTTTTTAATCAATTTTGATATTTCCCCTTGTTCTTTATTATGACCTAAAATTAAAGAAACTACAAAACTATTTTGTTGGCTGGTTACATAACCTGGTATTTTATATGTTGGCCAACTGAGTTACTCTCACACACACATGTAAATATCTATATCTCAAATTAATATTGTATAAAGGTTTTATAGCTTCTGGGATTACTCTTCAAACTTCATTTTGGATTTTGTTTTGAATATCATAAATTTTACTTTTTACTTAAAATGAAACACTAATTATTTTTTTTTTAAGAAAGCAAACATGAAAGCCAAAATGTAGTGAAATTAAATATTCATAGGAAAAAGTATCCTCACCAAGATATATTTTTAAGCAGGGGTGAAGCTTTTTTTTTTTTTTCAGTCCAAGTCCTAGAAAAATATTTCAAAATTTTAACCACTGCATTCAGTGTTGTCTGGAGCAAGCATTCATGTCTGGGTTCAGCAAGCTACTTGAAGGATTTTAATTTCATTTTGTTCCTACTATACTTGAAGTCATAAACAGTCTTAAACTTTTTGTTGAGCTTTTACCAAGGTAACTTAGATTGCTTCAACTTAAAAAAATGCATTCATAGTGGAAACAGACACCCAAGATACAGTAATGTGATGCTGTCTTTGTGGCATGTTCTGGGAACTACAAATCAAGTGCAAGACAAAAGATATTTTTAATAGCTTATTTCCAGTTTTTTTCAGATTCATCTTCTATTATTTTATTGTATTTGTAGCAGTAGTAGTTACTAAGTAGCATCTGCAACAGCTTAATTTTCTACTTCTTTTCTTATAACTGGTTTGCTTTCTTTTTTTCTCTTTTTTTTTTTTTTTATTACGCTGCCCTTTCATTTTCCTTCTAACATGTTATGCTCCTAAGAAAATCAAGCACATTTTGAATCTGTGTTTAACTTCTGAGTGAGCCTGAAATGAAATAAATTGTCTGAATTCTTCATTTTGTTCATATAGCAGTCACAATTTAAATCTGACTTCAGTTGGTATACCTTTCTTTATAACTGACACGGTTGATAGCTGCTATAATGAACACATTTGATCAATAAAAACCAAGAACACTTGCCTACCAATAGAGTTTATCTTGGTGGAATATATTTCTACCTCTGATTTTAATCCTTAACCTAAGGGATTTTTTGACGTCGGGACCTTGGAAAGTCTAACTGATAGCATCACTGAATAAGAAAATTATAATCCCAGCAAAGATAGTGACTTCATTACATATTCCAGTTTCCTCCTACCTCATTTCTCAGTGTGCCAAATGCTATATTCCTTTCTGGTTTATTTCATGGACAGTGACATTACCTTCTCTTACCTTACTAACATGTTCCTGTATTCTTCAAGTGCAACACCCTTTTCTCCCCAGGAGTTTAAATGATGGTCATAACTAGGTAAAACTCATATGTGTTATTCTACTAAAAGTATGAAACTAGCTGATTCTGTTTCACATCTGAAGAAGGTATTTAATCTCCCAAATCTCATTTTTAAAATCTAAATTATTTAATCTATTATTTTTTAAAGAAGATATTCACACAAAGAATGCCTTAGGAACATCCTTAGCTCATGGCATTAACACTAGTGCTACTGTTTTCTCTTAGAAACAGAGGTGTTTCATGGTGATTCCTGCATAGAAGATAGATGCCTAAATAATTGGACTGTCTAAGGATAAGATGACGAATACTATTATAATTTTGCATTACGTCATTCTTTCAGTAATGAAATATGATGGCAGATTTATGTTGAAAAACCATCACATTATTTTAGGGTTTTAGCAGATGTATATTTGAAGAATATGCTACTAGAAAGCAAAGAAGGGATCTGTAAGTGATACTGAGGACTTTAAGATAAAAAATAATGAGCATCTTTTTTTTTTAAGTAAACAAATTATTTTTTTCCTGCAGAAAAGGGTAAAAGGTGCCCCACATGATGATGCAAATTATGACCTCCTAAAACAAAACAGGGTCTATCCACCCAAGCTAATGTACAATATAAACCGTGCTAAAAAATGAAGACCAAATCTTTAGTTTTATATTAATTTTTAAAATCCATTAGTTGCTGAGATAACACCAACAACACTCAACCAAAGACCCTACATGTTGTCTGTTACCATTTAATATTATGCACTCATCTGTAGTTTGTCATTTGCAGCCTCAAATTCTTTCCTGATGAAGACAGAGTTGAAAAATAGTCATGATTTAGGAAAGATGCTTTGATTTAAAATTACATGCAAAATGGAGTGAGATTTGTTTCCTTTCATGAGAGCAAGTACTATCTGAATGATATCTGAGGATGACCTTCCAAAATATGCAGCTGTTATCTATCTGAAACATGCATCGAATTAAACATGGTCTCTTTTCCTGTCTATAAAAAATGTATTACATCATTGATATGTAATGAAAAAAGAAAACTCTGCCGTCACTGAACATCTGGAACTGCACTGATGATGGAGTGCAGCTGTTGCCTTTTATGTGAACTGTGATACACCCCTACACAGAGGCATTTACTTCAAAATCCTTTACTTATGAAAGAATATGTAACACGAATGTACACTTCTACTGGGTGGTAGTTCATAAGACTATCAAACACACAGAAAGATATACATACAATATTTCTGAGGTAAGTTTGCAAAGTATGAAGTCTCATCCTTTTTAAGATTCCATGAGAACAGTTTATCTCAAAGTATTGTGAATAATTACAAAATTCAGTCACAGAATTTTGCGAATCTGGAGTTGAATTTAATCTGATAAATAATTGGCATCAAATGGATCAAATACTGGGGGTACATTATTTCAAGTATTAATAAAGAAAATGAAGCAAAACCATTGCAAAATGCATGTTAAGAAACAGTTTCAATTAAGTGACTGTACTGAGGAAGCAGAAAACAGTCAGTTCTACAGGAAATAGAAATTATGTCTTGAATTCATGAGAAAACATAGAATGCTTTTGAATTCTGTTGTATTGTACACTGTAACAGAAACTGAAAACTGTGGAGGGTGAGGTTCTTCTCAGTATGTTCAAGGTATGTCTTAGTATGTTTTTATGAAATTATTAGAGAAATAGGTCCAGCTCCTCTTGTAATATGGAAATACATATATACACGATCATGTAAGCACTTAAGCCTATCTTTTTAGTTTTAAACAACATTCAAGAATGTAACTGTTGTTCTTAAAAATTACTGTAGCAGAAAATAAGAATAAAATAATATATTCTTCGGCTATGAAAAGTCTTTGAGCTTTTGAGCAAATATTACACTTGACTGGCATTTAATAATTTGTCCAGCTCCTCAAGGAATGTAGCAGTGATTACTTTCAATTATTTGAAATATTTAATTAATATTTTACTTAATGAATGCCTTAAGTATTGATAGATTATCTTTCTTATACTTGGATGCACTTTAGAACAGTAAAACTTCATTCATTCTTCAAAATGAAATAGACTCTCCTCAGAACAAATGTTGTCTAAAGAGCTGTTCATTTTTCTAATCTTTTTGACTCGTCATCCCTAAAAGCATAGGACATCATGATCTGCCACTCCCTCTAGTCTCTCCAAACTACACCTATCTTTTTCCTTTCCTTGGAAAACAACAAAAGTCACTGTCCTGGCTTACAAAAATCTTTGGATTTATGTATTTTACAACAATCAGAATTTCAGTAGGCTAACAACACACAATGAACATGCCATCTTTTAAAAATGAACTCCTCATTGGCTAAAATCTGTAGAAACCATGATGGAGATTTAAATTCTGCACTGCAAAAATAAATGACCTAATGATGGAGCAATGACTTCTCCAGCTGCAGCTAAGTAACTGATTAGCAACAGCTGGGATAAAAGCCTAACAGTAAGGGAATATTAAAGAATATTAAGTTTCTGTTCCTAGAGATGTTGAGGTTTATTTTATGAAAAATTCTTTGTATCAGATAGCTAAGACTCTGTGTCCTAGTTTTACCCAAAAAATGTATTCAGGATTAGAGCAAAAAATCCTAGGAAACAGATGAGAAGGCTGAGGGGAGACCTCATCTATGTTTACAAGTTCCTAAAGGGTGGGTTGAAGGATGATGGAGCCAGACTCTTTTCAGTTGTTTCCAGCTGCAGGACAAAGGGCAACGGGCATAAGCTGGAACATAGGAAGTTCCACTCAAATATGAGGAAGAACTTCTTTACGGTGAGGGTGACAGAGCACTGGAACAGGCTGCCCAGGGAGGTTGTGGAGTCCCCTTCTCTGGAGATTTTCAAGACCCACCTGGATGCAGTCCTGAGTAATGTGCTCTGGGCAATCCTGCTTTAGCAGGGGAGTTGGACTAGATGATCTCTAGAGATCCCTTCCAACTCTGTCAAATCTGTGAATCCATGAATCCGTAGTCCTGGAAATAATGATGCTCATGACACTTTTAAATGGATGAAGTAGTAAACATCCTAAAAGGGTATAGTTCAAGTGGGATATTAACTGAAGTGCTTACCAATGGATCTAGGAAAATTCTGTGAAATGATAGAGGCTGATCAATGACTACAAGAGCATGATGTGGCTTTACAGAAGCAGAAAGAAAGCAACAATAAAAAGCCTAGATAGATGTTGGTGATTCTACTATTTCAGAAGTAGCAATGTTTCTCAGGGACTTACTGTCTCTAAACATCAGCAGCAAGAGAAAAATGGAAATCTTCAACTATTGTTAGTGACAGTTCAACACTAGTATCTGGGGACCATATTACAAGGCACAGCATTTACAGGCAGGGAAGACACATGGCTGTTAACACAAAAGGCATGGTTCTGGAAGGGAGGACAGCAAAAGAGGAATTAGCTAGATCAACCACTCAATTCTCTTTTCTTGAAAATCTATCAAGCTCCTGAAAATAAGTGAATGCAAGTCCTTAGGTGTGGGAAAATAGATAATTGTTCTAGTCCTTAGAGAGAAGTACCAAAAAGACAAGTTTTTCTCACAGATTTTGAGAAGTCTAATGCTCTTACAGATTAAGTTTATCTTGATTGAGTAACTAATATTAGAGTTTCAGATGCCTTTCAACTACCACTGGGAATTCTGTGTAGCTTTTCCTGACTGGGAATGAATCTCACCTGACCCAATGTTCATTCACAGAATAGAGAACCTTCAGTTGAGTGGGGACATAGGGCAAGAACTCCTTCTCACCCCCTAAGATATCAGGAAAAGTCAACTTTCTTTGCTCCCTCACTTCAGATGAGTTTCTTTAATTGCTGTAAATAAAAACACATATGTTTTGCTCATTATTCTCTTCATGATAAGTGGAAAAGCGCTTGTGTCTCATCTATTAAACTTTCAGACTCATTATATAAGCCTGTATAGGACACTTCTTATTCCTTTCTAAACTACTTGAATGATATGTAATCACTTTTAGATTCAAATAAAGTCCATTGATTTTAGCTTTTAACCTAGAGAATGAAACTTCAATAGTAATTTCTTTCTATGATACTGCTAGAAAGAAGAGAAATACACATTATATAATAGATGCTAGCAAAAGACTTTATGCTTTGTAGTTACTTAAGGTTTTCCCTTTGTAACTTGGAAGGGTAAAAAGGCAAATTGTTATGGGACAGTAAAAACATACTCTGAAAATATTAGTCACAAAGTACACTATAAAAGCATTCATTCAAGAAGAAGAGAAACAACCTGTCATCTTTAAAATGTCACAAAATTTGCAGAGGCCAGTATTTCTTTGTGTTAGAGGCTATGAACATAACGATTATGCAGTTATAATGCTGGAATAGCTGCATAAAATATTTTTATTTCACATGACTGTTTTCAGTCTCTCTGCTGATTTCAACTTGCCTTCCAGAAGAACAGTCATTCTCAGTTATTTTGAGGGCAGCCAAGTGAACCAAAAGGTCAATCTAATTAAAAAGGAAGAGAACTTCAGCCAACAAGGAAAAGGGTCCAGTAAAATGCCAAAGGAGTTTGTATTAGAAAAGTACAAAGTAAACAGTCCAAAACAATGAAAAAAATCCACACTGGTGTCAAAAATATAAAAACAAAAGAAGACTATGTGACCTTTTCCTACATTATAAAGAAATGGTCTTGTCTACGTAACAGAGAAATATTGTTTATTAATATAAGAAATATCACATTCGGTTAGAAAATTTTACCACCATTTTCTCAGAGACTTAGAAAATATTTTACTTTAAAACCATTATGAGGGGTGGGGAAATTAAAATAAACCTGTTTTGAAGTTGCTTTTCCCCTGAAAGACATGCTTAATGAGTTTGATATCAATGAGAGTCATCCATCATTCCAAAAGCCTGAAAGAAAAGATACAATTTTAGTGTAAAACTGCAGTTCAGTTAAAGCTCTATAGCCTTTGTAACTTAGTCAAACATGAATTAGTCAAACATGAATTTACTGATGAAAAATCAAATTTGTTCTGTATTTTATTGAGTCTGGCTTATGGATTGGAAGGAAGTAAAAAGTGAATTTCAGACTCTGAGTTTTCTGAAATAGTTCATAAATCATATAGGAAGGTACACGAGAGAAGTACCTTACAAACTCACCAGAAAAATAATCATTAACTGTTTCCCACTATAGAATTTTTGTTCTGCAGCACAACCCCATCCTTCAGTCATTTTAATTACTGACAAAACTTTTGTCTTTGGAAAATCTACCTCCACCTTCAGTGTGAGTTTTTCATAAAATATCAGTATTTTGGAATACAGCTTCCGTGTGCAAAGCGTGTATGTAAAGCACAAACAATTAATGAAGAGATGGTGTAATACAATGTGACTGAAGCTGCTTTTCTTCAGTTAGTCAGTGGTCTTCTCCCAAAGTCAAGTTGCCACATGTCCTAAGTGGATATTGGTGACTAATTCTTTAACAGACATGTTTTGAGAACTAGCTGTATCTTTCTCAATATACAGTAGATATCATTAGTCACAACTGAACCTGGTTTAGGTTTCTCTCTTCTAAATAATGATTGTATGAAAATCGTATTGAGGGACTTCACTGGTCAATGTCTTAGTGCCTTCAAATCAAATTCTCATTAAAAAGTGGAACGTTGTTTTGAATTAATTTCTGAATTCATTCATCTTGGATTTTAAAAATGTATCTTTGGCACATTTGTTTTCATGCTGATAATAAAGAAATTCTCTCCACATATGTATGTATTAAAAGCACTATCTGTGATTAATAAGTGTAACAGGAAGAATTCTGGGCCCTGTACTTAAGTCTTCATTAATGATTGGATTCATAATATTCACACCTGAATGAAATTTCTTTCAACATTTTTTTCCCTTGCAAGTTAAAAAAAGAAGGGGACTAACAAAAATAACTGTTCTTGAGAAAGATAATGTTTTGAATCCAGGGAGAATAAGATCGGCTGAACAAAGAAAATACTGTCTTGTTAGTATTTGGAATGCAAGTTTTTGGACCCATTTTGGTCATGGGTGAACAAACTTTTATTTTCAATTTCATAAGGCTGTATTGGCAGTATTGCCATTAAAACAACTTTTATAAATTAGGTTTTTAATTAGGTTAATTAGGTTTTCTGTTGGTTTTGTTTGTTTGTTTTTTGGGTAACGTTCCCCATTTTTCTTCTGTAGTTTTATTGTTTGGAAATCAAATGGACCAACATTCATAGTAATATACTTGTTATTAATAGATAGTAACATTTTTATTATAACACAATGTCTGTTATACTAATTTGAATATTCATAAATAGTAATTCAAATGTATTTGTTCTTAGAGCAAAACATAAAAGACAAAGACCTAACTGATTTTGGAAATTCAGTTGTCAGTATTTTCCATATACCAAAATTCAGGCAGCAAAGTAGTATTATTGTATTTTTAGCCTAAATTTTATTCTGAGGTTTCTAGTAAATTGGAGCCATCTCTGTATTTTCTGTAATAAGAGAGGAATAGTATCCAAAACTGTTGAACAGCTGTTATACTGAATCCCAAGTATGGTTGCATTTCCATAGTGGTTGGGAGTGCTTCTTATATACCATAAGGTATGGAATATTATTATATACTCTCAGTTTAAATGTATTAAACACCTACTGAAAGTAAAAGAATTTATGTCTGCTTCTCTCAGTGACAGAATTTAGTGTATGAACAAAAGAAGCACCTCAAAAGCCAACAAGGTGAAAATCACTGCTATAAACACAGGCAATCCCATTCTAGCTACGTGACATCTACCGTTGCTCCCTACCACTACTTACACTATATAGGTATTAGAAAGGAACCTCAAAGGCAGAGGTGACTCAGTTCCACTTCTGCATCTACAGGTGTGTTAAGCATGTGCAGAAATGCTTTTTGAAACAAAGCCTTAGAGTGCGAGCTGCAGCTAAACAAAGCAGACACAGAAAATTACTTTCATGTAGATTTGAAATGCTGCACACGTAGATTCTTTTCTGCAATTGCCAGCTCTCTTAGGATAAAACTCATCTCTCTCCAATATAATAAAGAATTCAGAAACTTCAGGTTTCTCCATCACAATAAGACTGCTCCTTAATGTTGCTATACTACATCAGCTATGCCTTCTTTCTGCATCAGCGGAGAGACCCTTAAATCTAATCTAAGGAGGTACCAAATCAGTTATTTTGAATTCTGTATTGCATATGTGTATATATTACTGTAGATTTCCAGCACTTTAAAGTATTTGTGCAATCTATTGCTGAAACACTTGGCAAGTTATCAAAACATGAGGTGAATACTAATGATAGTGATCTGATTCTTTCTTAGGTGCATAGGGGTTTAACAGTCGTCTTCTGAATTTCATAGAGTACCAGAAACAAACACTAGTTGAGCTTTATATTCAGTAAGATTTAATACTTAGCACATTTTGTTAATCTACCATAAAACAAAAACAAAATGAATAAATAATGATCAAATATGGGGAAGATGAAACATATTATTCAAAGCTTAATAACCAAAAGCTATTAGAGTTTCCTAATGCTTATTTCAGGAGTTAAGTCAAGTTACTTCACAGCTTGTGTTGGAGGAAATAAAAGTATAGGTTTTGTGCAGAAAATGTTACAAGCTGTAACTGAATTCTGTTCTTGGAAGTCCCCAGTGGCTGCAGTATGAGCTTTACATTGTATGATGGAAAAATGTGAATTGGATTTTAACAGTATCCATAGAAAAACATAGTTCAGGTATGTTCACACAAGATTGACAGTGGTGAAACTCTCTAGGTATAGCTATATGGAAAGATGATATACTGTTCAGAGATACCTGAGCTAAGTCTAAAAAATCTGCTTCTGGAACTGGAAATTATAGAACCATGGGACTATACCTCAATTAATTAGAGCTGCTGAGAAGCTGTATATGTTAGACTGATAGAAGCTACTGGAGAAGCACTGTAGTAATTCAGCATGCTGCATCCAAGTCCGAAGGAGTACTGCTGCATGGCTTTGTGATACTGTATTCTCCCACACAGACAACTCAAAACGCGACTGCTATCTGTCAGCTTTTCTGTTCTTCCAGACAGAGCTACTTCCTGAGATGTTGTTCTAGCTTTCTTATCCTTGTTTCTTTTCCAAGAACAATGTGTTTAAATTAGAGGTGGTGACTTCTCAACCTTCTTCACATTCCTATGGCAAGGGACATCTCAGGAGCAGGAGAGAATAAGCAACAACATAGTATTAGGCAGCACAGTGAACATGATTTATACAGCAAAGCCTATTGTCGTTTATTGCAGATCTACAATGAATTATACTATCATCTGCATTACAATCTGATTCAATCACCATCAATATTATTTCGACTTTTCTAAAAGAGCATCACAAAGTAGAGGTATTATCAATGCATGCTATTTTTAGCACTTCAGAACAAACACTTCCCATATATATTTCAGTGTTTTCATAATGTACAACCTTACAAGGAGAGAGACAAAGGAATATATCTGCTGAAATCATCTCAGTAATTTTGACAAATGTTGTCCCATTTTCACCACAAGCCAAATCAGCCACTGTGCCCTAGTTCCATACCTTTTCATTATACCAGTTAGTGCTAAACCCCCGCCACTCTCTTGACTTTCTGTCTCCTGCCCAAAGTAGTCATCTCACCTGAAAGGAGGGAGGGATGGACAGTCTGCCAGACACCTGAGGACAGTTTCTCTATTTTTTGTAACCTTTGAGTAGTTCAGAGAAAATCTGTTGCACAGACTAGAAGAAAATATTTCTTGGTATGTGATATAGATGGTTGAACCCAGCAGATTAATAGCTCAAGCTATGCAGAGCGGTCACAGTTCAGGTACCGAACTGAAATACGACTTGACTCAAATCTTTCCTTGCAAAATAAATGTTCTATTTTGTAATAGTATTACAAAGTCTTTCTAAGCAAATGTAGATTTTTATATTTTTTAAAAGTCTAATTCCAGTGCTTAATTTCTTGTATAGTAGCAGAGTCTTTCTTTTTTAATGTCTAAACTAAATCTTTTAATCTGCAAATTAGGCTGATTATGTCTGTCCTCAATGGATATGGTGAAAAAAATACATTAAAAATATTGACTTGTGTCTAATCATATGCTATACATTTTATTAGAACATTAATTGAATCAGAAGAACAACACAAAAAGGCTGAACCACTCACAGGCAGCTAAATCAAGCCATACATATTTGAAAATTCATATTAAGTGCCCTGCAGTCCTTTTTGGCTGTGAGTTGTTTTGGGGTTTTTTCCCCGAAAGGAAATTATTCTAGTTCCTTCATTCTTTATTCTTAGGTCATGTTCTTCTGTTCTTTTATCATCACTGTTAGTTTGTAATTTTTCCATTTAACACACAAGCCCTAAATATAATTATATCCTATGCCTTATATATTACAAATCTCTTAATATGTCCTCCAATAAGATTTTGCTTTTTGGAGTGTTCTTTCAATGTTTTGTTTTTTGTTTTTTTTTTTTTAATTCACAGACTATTATAAACCAAGACTTCCTAGAATCTTCCCTTCAGCTGTGGTGGTTACCTCTTATTTCCCTTTTTGTATTCATGCATTCTATTTCTTCTTTTAATTACAGTGTGCTTTAGTATTTAGCATGTTTTGTTTCTAAACTTCCCCTGCAAAGTGCTTTTAAAAATTGCTGGTTGCCATTTCTTCACAGGTCTGGTGTTTACTACATCGCAGCTATACTTCAAGTATACTTTATTATCTCATTATTTAGGCTGTGCAAATTCCCTGTCCTGGAGAGGGACAAGTTCAAGTCAAAACTATAGTATAAAAGTAAAGTCTAGAACTAATCATGAAAACATTTTTAATAAGTCCTAAATATGAAATAAAGTGGGGAAAAGTAGGCAATACATACAATTTCTATTTCTCACAGGGTAACTGCCTTTCAAGGTAAGAGGAAGTCATAAGTGTCATATGTGCTTAATACAGTAAAGCTTTAGAACTATTTCTACTTAAAAGTCTTATAGGAAGCACTATGTAAATAAAAGCTACTGAAAAATATACTGAAAGGTTACATATATACATATATATATATATATATATATATATGTATAACATTTGACTGAAGATAGACCCTAAAAGGATTGGGCTTTTTTTTAAAACTGGAACAGTTTATCTGGGTAGTGCTGTTCTCCTAAATTGCAGTTACTATTATACTACTAATGTGTATATAAATACTCTAAGAATAGGATAGGATAGGATAGGATAGGATAGGATAGGATAGGATAGGATAGGATAGGATAGGATAGGATAGTTCCAGTTGGAAGAGACCTACAACAATCACCTAATCCAACTGCCAGATGTGCCAACCACTTCAGGGCTGTCCAAAAGTTAAATCATTTTATTAAGGGCATGGTCTAAATGCCTCTCAAAAACTGTCAGGCATGGGACACTGACCATCTCTACAGGAAGCTCGTTCCAGTGTTTCACCATCCTTTTGGTAAAGGAATGTTTCCTAATGTCAAGCCAGAACCTCCTCTGACACACTTTTGAACCATTCCCAGGAATAGTAAACTCCAGGAAGAAGACTGAAAGTCTACTGTGCTTTAGATCTAGATCTAAAAAATCTCAATTCTACTCCAGTTTATTCTACTCTTTTATTTTCCTAGGAAAATTGGTAAGTTGGTTTGGGTGCGTTTTTTTTTCCCTTCCTAGAGGTAAGGTGTGAGGCAAAAAATGGCAGAAATTAAATGGATAAAGTTCAGGCAAGATAATTTTCAGCCCTCGAAAGCTGATAATGAATGTCAAATCTTAAATGTGGAGAACTCAGAAAATGTGCTTAACAATCTATACAAAATCCTAGCTTAGAGGAAAAAAAGAATTTTTCTCAAAAGAAATCTTTGAGCCTGAAGAAGTAGAGACTGAGGACATTAGCTCATTCTTAATTATGTCTGCTATGCAGTACCTTAGAAAAGCTGATGCAGTGGTATCAGAGCAATGAAATTTTATATATTATGACAGCCTGAACAACCAGTCAGATGCTAAGCAAAATATTGTAGAACTAATTTTGCTTTCAATCTATTACATAAGCTATAAAAATCCCTTTTTAAAAAAGCACAATTTTGTCTATGTCTGCTCTCTACTGTGAAACAATATTTTCTATACATTGATCCTATATTGCTCACACCTCATCTGATAAAATGAGACAACACAAGACGTTCACTTAAGTGCACCATTAAATCTATGTTTTTGCTTCCACAAAATGTAGTGACCACAGATATTTACAGTATACTGGTCCAAATTTGTATGTGCAGTCACTCACAGAAATATAATTTATATCAGATAATTTATTAAAGCCATTAATTCTGAAAGAGCTTGTTTCAGGTTATTTTGCAGATCCATGTGCTATCACATTATTTTGTATATATAGTGAGCCCCCATTACCCCTTCTGGAATGGTAACAGACCATCTAAAGAGCTTAACTTGCCTCATTTTTTGATAACAAAACCATTAAAAAATTTGAAAGAAGGTGATGTGCTGTGGGTTTTCCTTTAATATGAAAACAGAACAGTGAAAATATATTTCATTGGGAAAAAAATGGAAGTAATACCTCTTGATCTCTCTGAGTAGGATTTCAGTGAAATCATAAAATTAGATTTTTACTCTTTCTAAAAGGTTGTAGAAGAAATCGAGTGAGTAAGCTTTCCTGATCAAACTCATAGGACTACAGTGTTCAAATATTACTGCTGATACACCATCAACAAGACAAAGTACAATTATATGCTAATGAGACTTAGATAGCATTCAGCATATGCAGAAAATGACCACTCCCTGAAATGAACCAATTAATGAAATTAAACATTATACATTATAACATGAAACATAGTCTAGTATATAGTCTTTGTAATAACACCATGTTTTTCAGAATCCTTGTTTTTGTTGTATGATCTGGGGTTACCTGAGAAGATACATTGTCTTGTATTAGTAGTAGCTTTAAATCCATAAAATTTCAGGAACTCATGCCATTTTGCTTTTCCTTTACTGTCTTCATGTAAGAGTTTCTGCAACAGAAGTAACAATTGGAGACTTGTTTTAACACGTTGAAAATTGAAAATGTTTGAATAGAGCTAATTTCTTTTGCAGAAGAGCAGAGAGTCCGTAAACTAATCGTTTTGCAGTAAATTTATCTCTGCTCTTTTTTTTTTTTTCTCAGCAAGATGCCTTTGTTATACAGTTCTTGGCATCTTTTCTGTCATGAATAACCCTACACTCATTTCTATCCTATTTAATTATCCACTCTGGCTTAAAACATAATCAGCATTAAACCAGCTGTGCAACCTTGAAAGAACACCATTTCAATAATACATTGATAAAAAAAGAGCAAGCAGGCTATAAATTTTAATAGGAACCCTCCCTTCTGACTGTAGCCTGGACACCATTTCAGAAGCTGTATCCATTTACTACCAAGCAGTAGTATCCCTTGTGCACTCATTATAGCAATAGATTCCATTCATAGCCTGACACAGTGACTGGCTAGATGACCATCCTGGGCCGATAAGGTCACCTTTGAGGTGTTGGCTTCCCTTCTGACACAGTGGAATGACTTGTGGAAACACTAATCAGTAGCAGAGGGAAATGCATGTGGTAAATAATAAAGCAGCTTAATGTAATTTCAAAATGTTTTGTCAACTAAAAACCTGCAACGAGAAAATTATAATTTAATGCTGTAAGAATCTTAATCACTCCATCCTGTCAGTTATGAGTTCTGGCCAGAAACCTTAACTGCTAAAGAAGTCAGAAATTAATAACAACATATCTCCTGATCCCCTAAGCTGCCAGGATATAAAGCAGAAGTCTTAAATGAAATACCTGGCTTTGGACTTGAATTCTTCTATGGCACTTTAACAATCTATCTATAGGTGTTGTTATTCAGTGGACCAAACCCATCCTAGTGAGGTTCCACTAAGGATAAGGAAAATTTTTAAAAATTATAGCATTTTCTTATTTGTGCTATTTGCCAAACACTAATATAGACTATTTAGGTGCAACTTTTACTGGTCTCAAGTTCATGTTCCTTACTAGAATGACCTACCAGGTGTATGCACGAAGGACTGATATCAAAGGTACCAAGGCAATTAAACTTCCCTCACTATCGCCTACAGTTGTTATATTGGTGTGATGAGCAGTATGTACCATGAAATCTCTCAAGCTTAGTAACCTGCCAGGGCTGCTATAAATCACTGAAGTATATATACACATACTGATATATGTATATATCACAGATATGTACATCACTGCGATGCTATACATCACAGTGGTGGTTGACACTTTACTCTTCACTCTGGTGGGCAGTGAACTTACAGAAAGTAGTGCTGATAGATTTACAGAATCCATACCTGGTTCATTTTGTAAGGTGAAAATACCATAGTCCTCTTCTTTAGGGATAAAGACCTTTAGTTCTGAATTATCTGCAGCTATAGATTATAAAGCACGCATGTACTCACTATTACTGTATTATATAAATACTTAGTGTGATCTATATATGTCAATGCAGCCCTGAAGTGCATTAACTCCTACATGTCAAAATATGTTTATTTAACATAGAACCAAAGATATGTAGATTAGCCCAGACGACAGACATATTAATGAATTCCATGTTAAAATAATATAGCAACTGCTTACATCAGCTCAAAAAAATCTTTCTCAGTGAGATCTTTTCAAGCAGTCTCAGTATTTTAGATACACATTTTTCATTAATTTGGTGGTAAGCTCTGTTGTTAAATCCCATAGCATACTTTGAAAAGAAGCTTGAAAATAATGCTTCTGAGTCAGAACATAACATGAAGAACACAGAAACTTTAAATTAGATGGGAATAGAAACTTTATTTTGGTATTTTTATTAAAATCTACCCATAAGGACCCATTTCTAGTGGAAAAACAACGTGAAGCTTTACTGGTCCTACAAAAGTTTTGTAATTTTAAGCATATGTTAAAGGCTGTTTATGTACAGCTTGGCTAAAAAAGGACTTGATCCTCCTGCAGAGATAACTAAGACAAAAATTCTTACCCTTAAGTCTGCTGTAAACTGTTGCCTAAATAAGCAGCAGTTCAGTTCACTCTGAACTTCTTAGATACCTTGAATTCTGGTTGTATGAGTAGCTAGAAGAGCTAGAGAAAAAAGTTCACAATGCTCTGACAAAAACTGAGGGATCTGTAAACTAAATGGGTTTGAACACATTAAGGAGTTTGAAGCTATAACTGTTCCCTGAATCCAACTATGTGCAAAATGCAATAGTGAACACTTTTTATAAAACCCACAAACATTAAATAGATACTTTTTTCATCTATTTTGGTACAACTGCACTTGCCTGGCTATTTCCCCACTTCATAAACAACATTACTCTTCCTAAGGCTGTGTAATTGACCTTATAGATGGCTTAAATGCAATTCTGATCCTTAAAGCATTTTGGAGTAGCTCATTTTCAAATCACAGGAGGTACTGTCAGTTTCAGCTAGGCTGGCATAGAAATGGAGTGATTTCTTATGACTAGCTTTGATGTGATCTGTTTATGAACAGTAATGAAATGGCTGCTAACATAAACAATGTCCTCAGGCTGAAGACTATAAGCAACTAGAGCACTTGTGTTCCTAGCCAAACACCAGTACATATTTCCTGATGGCCTATACCTTATTATGTTCTATTTTCACAGTAGATTGCTACATTACAGGAAATGTGACAACAAAGTGCATAAAATTCATTTTTCTGGGCATACTTTTGCAGTGATGTTCCCCACAGTATCTCAGTATATTTTCTGAGATACCTCTATCCAACAAATTTTAGCATTCAACTGAAAACTATCAACTGATATCTTTCCTTTCTTCACTTGTAGAGTGAGCTGGAGTACTTGTGGATTTCATTCTTCATTCTTCTATGCTAGACTCACCCCAAAATATTTTATATTGAAAAAGTCACATCAATTTGAACATGACCAAAATTTTTGTCTCGAGTGAGTCTTGTCTGAAGATTGAGACAAGGCAGCTTTGTCCCATTCTGTAAAATTAACTAATAGGTTATTGCTAGGGGAATAAAAAGAATTGCTGAGAAAGGAAGGAAAATCAACGGTCCTCAATTGCTGTCAGCATGCTCTGCTCTCTCACCCCAACAAATTCCTGCTGAATGGTATTACCAGAGCTTTATGTTGTGTACTGTGAATCAGACTCTGAGCTGAACTGAAGTGGTTCTGTCAGTTCCACTGACTTCTCTTAAGATATGGTAATTTATATTAAGATTGGGGCTTATTACCACTTAATAGTATGCCATTTTTAAACAGTTAATGCATGTTTTGAGCTTCATATTATGATATGGCATGTATTTTGGTGGGTAACTGCATGTCTTGGGTGGCTAGAGAAACTTCACTTTGCTGTACAGCTGACTCTACATCCAAATTGTGCTGATGGCTGTAGCAGCAATACTTGTCAAGTCTTGTTGCTTAAAAGCACGTCAATGTATTTATGCCAGCAAAACAATAGATTATATCAACTTAATCATATTTTTTACCTTGTACATTTACATTTTTGCCTTTGTTAAATATCTTCTAAAGTTTAATAAACTTTAAATTTAGAGATGGGTGAAATCTACAGGTTGCTGGGCTTTCTCAAAGTCTGATGGAAACTCATATTCCCAAGTTGTGCTCATGGTTATATACTTTTGCTTTTTCCTTTTCTTGTGAAGAAAAACAATAGAAAGTAGACAAAGAAGTAACTCTAGTGAAAATGTAAACTCTGTTGGGCACCGCCTTTGACAGTCAAGTTTACAACACTTTCTATATTTTTCTATATTTTCTATATTTTTTCTCTCCTCTGTCCAGTTGAGGAGGAGCAGTGACAGAGTGGCTTTGGTGAGAAACTGGCGTTCAACCAGGGTCAACTCACCACAATGATAAATTCTCCTGAATGAATCACTAGTATGGATGGACTGGAGTATTTTAGGCGGTCAATAGTGTTTCCTCCCTAGCAAACCC